>NW_024082140.1:245809-309300 GCF_003009895.1 Hyaena hyaena | reverse complement strand
TCCATGTTTTAGCTATTGTGGAGAGTGCTGCTATGAACATTGGGGTACATGTGCTCCTATGCCTCAGCATTTCTGTATCCCTTGGGTAAATTCCTAGCAGTGCTATTGCTGGGTCATAAGGGAGTTCTATTGTTAGTTTCCTGAGGAACCTCCACACTGTTTTCCAGAGGGGCTGTACCAGTTTACATTCCCACCAACAGTGCAGGAGGGTGCCCGTTTCTCCACATCCTCGCCAGCATCTAGAGTTCTCTGATTTGCTCATTTTAGCCACTCTGACTGGCGTGAGGTGGTATCTCAGCCTGGGCTTTTTAAAAACACTGGTAGGAATCTTTGGAAACCATCTGTTGTTCTTCATATGATGTGAAGACCTGGGTTGTGTAAAGTCAAAATACCACATGTTATGCAACCTTGAGATTTTCCTCATTGATAAATAGGACAGATAATGATAAAACCTCTGTCATACATGTGAGGATTGAATGACTTATTGCTGCTTTTCTGAAAGAAGAGGTCGATTTAACATACCTTTCCTCAGGAGGATGGTCTGGGCAAGCTGCCATTTTCTTTCCATTCCCTCCTTTCTGGGCCCTGGACCTCATCAGCCCTATCGTGTCAACTGAACTTGAGACAATTGAGTCACACTAACAGAAGTCTCAAGAGGCTTTTGTAGAAATTATTCCACTATATGGATGGGTTAAAATTTTCCTGGCTTCCCCAGTCCATTCTTTTTCTGCAAGCAAGCTCTATGGGGAATAGGGGGAGGAATCTATCATCTATCTATCTATCTATCTATCATCTATCTATCTATCTATCTATCTATTTATCTATTATCATCTATCTATCATCTTTCTATCTAATCTATCTCAGAAAGATGTTTGAGATCAGAAGCAGAGGAAATAATTCTGTGATTCAAATGTTTACTTGGTTGGATAGCCAGACACATCTGTCTCTGTAGCAGGTATTTGCCCATCCGATGGGCAGACACTCATACCAGACTCACAGGACAGTTTCTGAAGAGGTCCTTTTCTGAAGAAGGCACAATACAATTGATTAGGTTTCTTCTTACCAAATTATGATCTCACTCCAATTTTATCTCCCTGAGATTGCTCCCAGATCACCTTGACTGGAGTTTTGGGTGTTCCCAAACACTTCAGTCACATAATTACAGATAATCTCTGCATTTATTTCATACTTACCTAATCATTTCCATTGTGTGTGGATTTTACTCAGGTTTAACTCTCAGAGGAAAAGTGTGTTCCCTCCTCATCAAGTACTGGTATGCTCAGCTTCTCTCTGTCATCCTCTTGTAGACAGTAAATGTGGATGGAAAAGCTGTCAGGACCACCAAGGGTTATTCGGTTATTCCAATGATGGAATAACAACTACAATGCACTGTTGATAAGGAAGCCAGACCTCAGATCTCAGCTTCGAGACTGGAGCTTTCCTTACTATAAACATCACTCTCTTCTCTGCAGGGTGCAAAGGCACTAAGCTATTCATGGAAGGGCGGGGTCACTGACCTGATGGTCAGTGTCCAATGTCCTCTCTCTAAATTTTGTCTGGGCTCATGGAAACTCCTTACATAGCCCATCTCTGGACACCTAGCTTCTTCTGGCACCATTGCGGCTAGTTTATTTCAGCTGTTTCCTCCTCAGTCAGGAATGAATGTCAGTCAGTCCATGAGTCACACAAGCATTTATTTGATGCCAACTGATCCACCAGGTAAACAGAAAAGGCCACAAACCTGAAGTCATTGTTTTTGAGGAGAAAATCCCTTCGTGTTTGGGCAGCAGAAATAACTTGTAATGATGGCCTGTGTAATCTTCTTGGGGGGCTGTTGGAGGAGGCTCTTTGGTTGTTAGGGGACTGCCTTTATCTCTCTGCTTGGTAGTTTTCTTATTTCTGAGAAGAAATATTATTATTGGAACCTCCCCCCCCCCCCAGAAGAAACTCATCAAGGCGATCCTCATGGATGGCAACAGCTGAGGCTGGGCATTGATGACAAGACTCCTGAAAGAAGTCCTACACCACTGCTGGCCCTAAGAGTTGTCCTCTGGCCTGCCCTGGCCACTGTAGACCTTCCAGCTAGAGCTGTCTGTAACTTCTGGACATGGGGTATAAGCTCTTCCTTTCCAAATCCCCACAGGAAACTGAGGCCTGGTCCTTCTCACTTCTTACACCTGAATCTCCATGCTAACTGCTCATGTTCCACAACTCAGCGTTTTCCCTGTACCTGGGGGCTCTCTGGGCACAATATGTCTGCACGGTACCCCTCCACCCAGTGCTGGACCTCCCCTTCCACCTCCTGCTTAATGTTTTCACCTGGAAACTTAACAAAATGGGGTGTCAATGTCCTCTGAGCAGTGTCCAGGCTCAGGATGTGTGGAGAGAGCTCAGTGTTGTTTCCTCTCACACACATTAAAATCAATGGTGTTTGCTCATCTGGCGGAATAACAACTCATTCCTTTGGACAGACTGGCTTCACAATTGTTCGTTCAAGGGGAAATCTGATAAGAAACAATAGTCTGGTCTTTGGGAGCATTAAACCGTTGTATTCTAATTTAAACTTCAGGCCCACTGACTGGTTTGTCTTTTCCTTTAGTATATTTTGTTTTTTGTATTTGTTTGCATTATTGATTTTATATTCTTTCTTTTTTTATGGCTACTGCAAAAAGAAAGAGATCCTCAAAACCAATAGCCTAGATTAGAAAATTCAGTGAGGCAGGTCTTCACAGACTGTCTGACAGTGTAAGGTCTGACCCACTCAGTTTGGACAATATTCAGATATCCATATATCCATGTGAATACATTTCCAATATTCTGATACTGGAAAAGAAGGAGTTGTCACAAACTGTCCAAGGACCTGTGAAGAAGGAGGAGAGGATGTACCCACACATGTCCCCTTGCAGTGCTGCTGTTGATTTGTGGGCAGTTGTGGGCACGGCCAGTCTTTCAACTGTGGGATGAAGTCTGCATCTTTTCTGAGCAGGAGCTGCCAGGATGCACAGCACAAAAAACCATTTTGAGTAATAATAGTAACATTAAACATAATCCTTATGTTGGTTGAAGTGCTACAGTTTTCCATGTTCTTTTAGTGAATTACCTTATTTAGAATCACAGAATTATAGATTATTGTGCAGCAAAGAATGGTAGAGAACATCTAGTTAAAACTATGCTTTTTCCACATGAGGAAATCAAAGCTTACTGTATGAACTGGCTTGCTGGAAGACTTGCTCTTACTCCCCATCACAGCCTGGTGAAGATGACAAGACACACAGGGTTATTCTGTGTCTTTCTTGTACTTACTATGTGCCATCTACTGGGCTACACTCTGAGGGTAAATGCTGAACAAGGCAGGTGTGTTCTCGGCCCTAAGAGACCTTAGAGTTTGGTAGACAAGACTGGCGGAGGCCCCTATATCCAAGTTTGATGGGTATGGCAGGGTGCTGTGTGGCCTCTTCAGGAAGGCACCTCACCTGGACTGGGTGTGACTGGGGCAGTTTCTGGGAGGAAGCATATGGGTAGTAGGGTGAGAATAAGAGGAGCATGAGTTAGCTCAGGGAAGGAGGGGCTGGGACATGTTGTGAGGAGTATGGTGAGCTTAGCAGGGAAAATTAGTCAGCTGATTTTCTCCTTAGGACTTAGCTTCTGTGCGACAAAGAAAAATCTAGTCCCAAATGCCTCTCTCAGCACAGTGACCACAAGAGGCAAGGATGGTGTGGCTCACTGTGTGACACTTTTAGGATCACTGTCACAATAGCTGTGGTAAGGACATACAGCAATTGTCATCAAGAGGAAACTGAGGCACAGAGAGACCTTGGTGACATGCTCAGAACCAAACAGCTAAACAGCAGCAGGATTAAGAAGAGAACTTGCTCTTTGTTTAGAGAGGCCTGGACAGACAAGCAGAGGCACAAATGAGCCATGAAATCTGGGTTGGGAGAAAAATGTCAGGCAGATGAAAGGTTGAATTCTGGTTTTGTCCTGAGCTTTAAGCAGGTGTGGTTTGGGCCTCTGTGCCACTCACAGAGTTCACAAAACTAGAGTGGGGAACTGACAGGGTGTAGGATTTTAGAGTTGGAAAGAACAACCTTTACAATGACCTACAAGGAGTTGTATGTGTGCTCAATACCAGATTTCAAGTCTGTTTTGGAACACATATGGGGGTTGCAGTTATCCTCAGAGGCATTGTGAAACCTTTAAAATAAAAGAAAATTTAAATAGAATCAATTTAAATCAATTTTACTTTAAAAATTCATGCATGGTACTTTCAAGCAATGGTAAGAATGAAGCAATGAGCCATATGTAACTTCCCAGGGAGGCCATGCATCTCAGCCACTCCCCACAGGGCATAGAGTCCAGGCTTGGTCACAGCTTGGCAGGGAAAAGGGGATTTCTGCTGTTCTGTGGCGGGTGTGAGGGTGTCTGACAGCCCATCACCCTCATCTGCACAAGGGCAGGACAGGGGGGTGCTTTCTCCCTCTGTGCCCTCAGGGTGTAGGTTAGCCTCGCGATCTTGAAGGAGAACTAAGGAGAATGGCACAAGATCACTGGGCCCAATTCCAAATGCTGGGTTCCTTCCAGTTATGTGATTGTCTGTTTTTAAATCATCCCATTGTTTTAAAGGATATTTAAAAGGATTTTTAAAGAGTGTTAAGATGTATTCTCTTACACGACATCATGGTGTAGTGGAAAGAGCCGAAGTTTGCATCCCAGTTCTGTGTTGACTTACTCTGTGGTGAGGCGCTTACTTAATCATGCCAGGTTTCAGTTTAGTGATTAAGTAGGGAAAATGCCTGCTTGATTTTAGTGAATGCTGCAAAATTTGAATGCATTAAGGGATGCAAAATGCCTAATAAAATTCCTAACATGGTGTGTGGTACATATTAGGTGCATGGTACACGACAAGTATTATTTTTACTCATTCTCTCACTAATCTTGTAATTTAACATGGGAAGTAGGATGAGTGCCAATCCCTAGATGAAAACACCATGACTCAGAGAGGTGGGATGCCCCATGTGTTCTCATGCCCTTACTGGTGACCAGAGCTGGGACTTGAGAACAAGGCCTTCAGACACTGGGGGCAGTGGCCTTTCAACTCCATATGTGAACAAGTAACATACATTTGCTTCTCTAGAGATCCTTCCTGATTTCCCTTGGAAGCTGTCATGTAGGCATTTACTGGCATTCAGACTTATTCTAAATTTTGGATCTAAATTGTAATTTAAGATAACATCGAGGGCTATTTCTGGATGCCTGGGAGAGAGGTCATTTTCCAGATAATCTCAAACAAACACAACTTCAGCACAACCCTTGCAGGAAGCTGCAGTGTGTGTGTACAGGTTAATGGGCTCCAGTGGCATTCCTGGCAAGAATGAAGAGCCAGAACATCAAGTCACAGCCCAGGGCCCAGACTCTGTCTTACCATATTCTGAGTGGCTGAGCTTCTAGACTGAGAAGGAGAGCATAGCCAGCCAGGAGACACTTCTAAGCATGAATGCTCACCTTTGCCCTTGTCTAGAAACAGAAGACTAGGCTCCTTCCGAGGTCCCCATAGTGGACCATTAGGGAAACAGCAGGTGCACCTGCAGGGTCCAGTTCACCTATTGCAGACAAGATGCTGTAATAAACATTGAACTGGGCTCCTGGTCAGGAAAACCATGATTCTATCATTTATAAACTGGGGCAAACAACTTGACCTGTTTATGCTTCCATTTAGTTATATGTAAAACATGCCTAATAATGCATATTATACTTGCCTTTTCTGCCAACCACAGAATGTCATTGTAGGCATGAAGCAGCAGATAGAAGTTCTTTTGCAAACTGTGAGTGTGATGTAAACCCTGTGGGGTATGTGGGTGGAGAGAGGGGACAGACTGACTCTGAAAGAAAGAGATATTGAAGTATTAAGAAGTTGAAGAAAGAGAAACATAGCCTAGATCTTTAGGGGTTTTTAAATATATATTTTAAGTTTATTTATTTATTTAGAAAGAGAAAGAAGAAAGAGAGAGAGAGAGAGCAAGCACATAAGCAGGGTAGGAACCGAGAGGGGGAGGGAGAATCCCAAGGAGGTTCTGCACTGTCAGCGCAGAGCCCAGTGTGGGACTTAAACTCACAAACCATGAGATCCTCATGAGCCAAAACCAATATCTGGACACTTAACTGGCTGAACCACCCAGGCACCCTGATCTTTGGGGTTTTAAATTAATTGGTAATAATTAATAAATTAGGCAAGGATTTATTTATAGACTACTTCTTACATCACATCATTTGGTAGGCATGATAGGTCTGGAAATCAAAGACATATGGCCCTGTTCTCAAAGATGCTGACAGACTGGGCAGAGAAGACTGTAAAAAGATCCATTTTCATGCAATAGAGTAAGAGCTATTGTATTTGTTATCTAATGCTGAGTACTAAAGTGCCCCCAAATATAGTGGCTTAAAACACCAAAGAATATTTATCACCTCTCAGGATCTGTGGGACATGAATGGGAGTGGCTTAGGTTGGGAGGTTCTGGCTTAGAGTCTCTCATGAAGTTGGGGTCAAGATATCACCGGGGGTCAAATCTATTGAAGGTTTGTCTGGGGCTGAAGCAGTCACTTGAAAGATTGAGTCACTCATATGGCTGGCAAATTTATGTGGTTGTTGGCAGGAAGCCTTTGTCCTTGCTCTCTGGGGCCTCTCCACCAGCTGCTTGCAGGTCTCATGACAAGACTGCTAGCTTCCCCAAGGGTGCAGTCAAAGGGAGGGCAAGTGCAAGTTGCAGTGTCTTCTATAACCTGGACTCGGAATTTATACTGTCAAATTGCATCTATTAGCTACACAGGTTGGTGGGTGGGATCCAGGGCATGAACACCAGGTGATGAGGATGACTGTGGAATTGCTTGGAGGGTGACTACCCCTGCCAGTATGGACATATGAACAGTGTGCTTCAGGAGAGTAGGCTTTGACCTTATCACACACAGTATTTGAACTAAGCTTTGGGTATAAACAGGAGTTTTTTTGGTTGACAAAGATGGGTAGCAGCACTTCCAGCTGAGGGGAAAGTGTACTTTTCACAGAATTTTGAAATGGGCTCTCATGTCTAGGGAATTCTGAGAAGTTCATCAAGGCAGAAATGGTTCATGGTGGCAGAAGGCAGGAAGAATATATGTTGGGGCCAGATTACAAAAGACCCCAAATATATCTGAAGCTAATAATGCAAGTTTTATCCTAGAGGCAACAGAAAGCCAGAATGACATGATTAGTAGGATTTTAAGGAAGGTAGGAAATACAGAAGCATCAAGGTGGGCTCAGTAAAGAAGAGGTAACCAGAGGCCACTGAAAAGCAAAGGAAAGGTGACAAGTGTCATCTGTAAGGTGACAGTGAAGATGAAGAGGAGAGGACCTGAGAACAATTTGCTATAGAGCCAAGAGGATTTGGGAGTTCTAGAAATCCTTGAGTTTGATTCTTTTCTTTCCACTGATGGGGACATGGAGGCAGAGAAACAGTTAATTGAAAGCTAATGCCACCTTTCACTAAACTTTTAGTTTGCCAGTTGCAGGTAATAGAGGCATACAGAAAAAAAGTATGTGTGTCAAGATTGGGAAAGAAAATGTAACTTTTAGAGGTATTGAATTTCCTCTAATTTGAAATAATCAATTAATAAAGAACTGGAGGAACCCTTTGCTAATGTCCTTGGTTGAGTTGGGGTCTTCCTATGGTAGCCCTTCATTCCTGTTTTAAACTTGTCATTTTGCACTATAGTTAGTGTGTCTCTGACTCTTTCTTAGATGAAAGCTCCTTCTAGGCAAGGCCTGCATCCCCACATCTGGTCTAGGCATACATGAGAAGCTTGGGGAAGGCTGGACAGATAAGTGAAGGCACATTCAAGCCATAGCTAAATAGCTGGACTAGATAACCTCTAAGCTTCATTTCAAAGAAGCAGTGATTCTGAATACCTATGAGGAAGACAGCTTGGCCAAGATGGTGTGGGAAGCATTAAAAACAAGTTTAGGAAGATGATGGCACTAGTCAGGAAAGGGGCACTCAAGATAAGGCCTCAGAGTCCATTTTTAAGACTTTTAATTGTATTCTTTCCCTGACTTCTCATTAAGGGAGAAATTATAGTTCTAGAATATCAATCAATATGATGTTGTCAGAGGGAAAAAAAGGCAACTTGAGGGGATGAGAAACACAGGGGAGAACATTGAGGCCTTGCTGACCAGACTTGGGTCCTTTGTGTGTGTCAGGGTGGGGTGGGAGTGAGGAGTGAGCTCAGTCCCTTTGCTCTAGGCTGCAGGCCCCCAGTACTCTCCTGGTGGGATGAGGGTGAAACAACAGAAACTGAGGTGCCCAGTAGCCCTAGGACTTAGACTGAGGCTGAAAGAGGCAGTGACAGCCATGGGATAAGGCAGGAGGCAACTAATATGTATGTTAAACATATGGAAATGAGAGCAAATAGCGGAGCCGGGAGACAAATATTGAACAGGGTCTGGGCCCGAGACTAAACCAACATGGGGAAATGAGAGGCTGCAGAAAGCAAATGAGCTGCCAGGGAAGAAGCAGTAAGGGCAGTGTGGGGGAGGAGCTGAGGACCAAGACTCTAGGAGCACCCTACAGGCTCTGGCTGCAAGCTGGTCACTCTTGTAGCATGGTGTTACAGGCAGCATGCTAAGGTGGGGTTCGGGCAGGCTCTGAGTGCCTGTTTGTCATGTCTGCTGAATGTTCCAGTTCTTTGTACATTTCACCCTTTCTTAGCACCTTCTCCCCAATTTTCAGCAACAGTGTCCATCCTCCACTCCAATCTCCACCCCATCCATGAGTCTGTCTCAGATTGGAAATCTCCACCTGAGTCTTTCCCTTGAGTCAGAGCTATTGAGATTGCCAGCTTATGAATGGCCAGCTCAGAGGACAGAGGCTTGGGGAGACAGTCTGCCTAAATGGATGGGCAGGAGGTAAATAAGGGACTTGTCTTAAAGCTCAGTTGACATAGCAAACACACCCTTTTTACCTAGATGGCATTGTTGTTACTGTCAGAGAAAAGGTGAGTAGAATTCATAACCAAATTTCTTTTCTTCTAGAGGAGACATAAGAGAGATGGTTGTTGAATGGCAGATTTGTCCAAACCATGGGAGACCATCCAGGGAAGGAACTCTGCAGGCTTTCTTTCTGTCTGAGAGCATCTGGCTCTGCCCCAGATCCTTGTCTGTACATGGGGACAGAGCGGTCCATGTCACACTGAGGAAGGGCCAAGCCTTGACGTGGACAAGTGGGGGTGGTGTGGGGTTTGGGGGAGCTCTGCTATTCAAATGCAGGAAATGTCCCCACTTGTTCTTCAAATCTAGCAGTTAAGGTCTTAGAAGTGAGGTGTATTCATGGCTTAGTTCTCTCTAAGGCTTTTGCACAATCCCATGAGCAAGAGTATAAGAAAAAGACAGTAGATGCCACTTGACTGGGCCTCATTTGTCAGATTTAGTTCTGTGTAAAATAAAGTTTTCAGGAGATTGCAATTCAGGATAGTTAAGTTTTCAGTAGGTTTTAGAATCAGAGCAGGTGGCAGGTTTCAGAACTTGGGATATTGTTCAGGAAGTCTTTTGAGAAGAGGCACTTGGGGAGCAGGGTATGGCATGGGGGTCATAAGCCCCAGAGTCAGGAACATGGGCCTCGAAAGGAGAATGGGGCATCCTCATGAGCACACTTCATTGTTTGTCTAATGCCAGCCTGGGATAGAGTATCCTTGGTCCTTTCCCCCTTGGGAGAGCCCTTGGACTTGCAAAGGCTCTCATCTCATTTAGGAAGCTGAGACTATTCTAGGTCCCACCCCTCTAGCCCTGGAACCTTCCAAAATGTTCTCTTCCTCCACCTTCAAGGCTGTGTTGCATGTCAGGAGACATGGAGACCAATATCAAGTGAATTAACTGAAGTTTCACAAACATGTATTGTAATTTTGGTCAGGTTTCATTCTTAGATTGGAGGACAGGATAAAAGGATAAATAAGGCACTTTTTGCGTTGTCCATGGGATGATGGTCAAGAGCGGGTGGAAGGGGGGGGGGCAGATTTATCCACAAATGGCTAAGACAAGGCAAAGTTTGATAAGGATTAAAATAGAAGTTTAAAATTAAGAGAAGAGGCACCTGGGTGGCTCAGTCAGTTGAGCATCTGACTTCAGCTCAGGTCATGATCTCATGGTTCATGCGTTCAATCCCCACACTGGGCTCTGTGCTGACACCTAGTTCAGAGCCTGGAGACCGTTTCAGATTCTGTGACTCCCTCTCTCTCTGACCCTCCCCTGCTCATGCTGTCTCTCTCTCTCTCTCAGAAACAAACAAACAAACATTAAAATTAAGAGAAAAAAAAGAAGGGTTTAACTGGGTTCTGGCCAAGAGCATCAGGGATGACCCCATGAAAAACATGATTTAAGCAAAGCCTTAACTATTGAGAGAGATTTCCAGGTAGAGAAAAGGAAGGGTTAATATGAACAGAGTGGTGAAGTGGGGGGTAAGAGAGTTTATACTTATTCCTGCAGCTTACTGGGAGCTAGGGATGAAATGACAATCTAAATCAGAACACAATGATCTTTAGGTGGCAAGTTGAGAGATCTGGGTACATGTTTGTTTTTTAAGTTTATTTATTTTGAGAGAGAGCACAAGCAGTAGGGGTAGAGAAAGAAGGGAGAGAGAGAATCCCAAGCAGGCTCTGTGTCATCGGTGCAGAACCCAATGTGGGTGTTGAACTCACAAACTGCAAGATCATGACCTGAACCCAAACCAAGAATCAGACACTTAACCCACTGAGCCACTCAGGTGCCCCAAGACCTGGGTACATGTTTAAGGCATGCACAGTTTTCAGTGACTTCTGAAGCCTGGAATGAGAACATTCCTCTGCTTGTCCATCACATTTGTCTTCATGGAATAGAATCAGATTTGCCAGGACAGCCCCATAGGGACTATTCATTGTCTAAGGACAGGAGGCCTATAATTGTAGAGCTATTACCTGGTGGGTTCAGATGCAAATTTCTGGCCCTTTCCATACATAGAAATTTAGGGGAACTGAAATGAAGCCCACAGTCTATTTAGAGAAGATAATTTACCTAAGTCATTTAGCACAGCACCTGGTAGATAGTAAGTGCTCAGTTAGTATTATTGTTATTATTAGTAGTAAGTATGAAAAATCTGTGAAACAGGTTTTGTTAAATTACATAAATTAATATACTGAAACCCAGAGAGATTATGTAATTAGTCCAAAGTTTTATGGTTGTTGGTGGAGAACCACTGTTAGAGCTGCACACTGATTCTAAAGTCTGTGTTCTTTCTGCCATGTCTGTTGTCAGAACAGTTCAGTTTCCAGATGAAGACAATGGTTCTTGGATCTTGGCATTGGAATGGTTAAGTTGCCAAGGCTAGAGAGGGTGGTGAGGAGCTGCTCATCGACTCATCACTCTCTCCTATCATTGGAACCTAATTGTCTTAGGAACACCTTCATTGGAAAATCATCCCTATACTGGCCAGGCAGCCTGCTATGGACTATGAAGCAACCTGAGAAGCCCAAGGACAATCATGCTTATGAGCCCCACCCTGTCACAGCCCACAACTCTCTGTCTCTCTGCAACAGGTACCCCCTGCAACAGCCTGTCCTGAGTTCCCCATTCTTGCCAGGGACATTGATATCTGTAGCCTCTCTGGAGCTTTCATACTTGTCGCATGTCTCTTTTGGGGAGATAAAGCTTGTGTCTCCTGGAAATAGTTCATATAGTGAACCATCACCATCACTGGGGTTCAGCATCTTTGTCAAGCTACAAGGACTACACTGATTGTATCTCCGTGTGGAAAGACAAGTGTTTGATATTCTTTTATGTTCTTCTTGAGATAATGGTCTTGTCTCTCTTCTCTCCCTGGACCTGGGGCCATAGGACAATCACCAGGAGCTATCTGAGCCTGATCTATACTTTAAAGCCTGCCATGGAGTAAAAATTATGTGTTGAAATCCTAATTCCCAAATGTGATGGTATTTGGAGATGAGGCCTTTAGGAGCTAATGAGGTTAGATGATGTAGTGAGGGTGGGGCCCCCATGATGGAATAGTGGCTCAATTAAGAAGATAGAGAAAGACTATCTCTTCACTCTATGAGGACAGAGCATGAAGGAGACTGTCTCCTAGCCAGAAAGAGGGCCTTCACCAAGAACTGAATCAGCCAGCACCATGATCTCAGACTTCCAGCTGCCAGAACTCTGAGGAATATGAGTTGTTTAAGCCACCCTGTCTATGGTATTTTGCTATGGCAGACAGAGCAGATGGAAAAAAAAATCACCCAAAATCAATACAATCCTTCCTTTAGGGTCAACTATCAGAATTCAGCATCAAGGTGACCTTTTACCCTCATTCAGAACCATTTTTAGTCTGGTTCTAAGGCCCAGTCTTTGCTTGTATATGGGTTCTAGTGTCTAGACTGGAGCCTTTATCTAGATTACTTGTCCAGTACTGCATTGCTTCAGGGCTCAGTCCTAAACTTGCTTTCTTCACCAGTCTTTGGAGTTTCTGCTTCTTACCCTCAGGCCCCTGCCATCTTCAACCAGGCTTCTCTCATCGTGATCACCTACTTGCATCTTTATCTTCAGGTGTTCAGCCTCTGAATCCCTATCCTAGGCTCTCCTACCTTCTCTTCAGGTCACTGCCCACTAACTCTGGCAACTCTTTCCTGATACCAATCACCATGCATCTCCTTTACCATACCCATCTGAATCAAATCCTTCCCTCCTTGCCTGCCTAACTCTGGGGCTTCACGGTTTGTCTACAGATCCCCTATTCTTCTTTTCTCAACTTCAGTTGATGGCAGAGGCCTTCATACCAATGCTGGATGGGATTCCCTGGACTGAAGGGCATTGAGTGATTTGGAGCCCTATTAAGAATTTCAATTTCAAATCCCAAGTGATCCAAATACACATTTTAAGGAAACTTGAGCAAACTTCATATTCTACCAATATTTGCAGAGGAAGAGAGAAAGTCAAGTCATTATGAAACGATATCCTATTAGCTTGCTTAATGAAAGTGGCATAGCACAAGCCATTCCTCTTGGTCCAGCCTGTCTGGCAGTGCTGCAAGTACCTGAGAACATCTCCAGCTCCTTTCTATATTTGGGCCCTGCAGAGACATGAAGGGATGTCTTCTGAGAGGTGCAGAGGAGACCTCACACAAGTTATAGGCAGGACCAGTCAAAGAACCTGAGCAGTCTGGAGGCTAGAGGAGTGGAATGGCTTAAGGTGGTCTATCTAGCTGGTCACTGAGCTTATGACAGTGACTAGGGAGGGTGTCTGGGGCTAGGGTGCAGTGCCAAATATATCCAAGATTCTTAGATTCATAACTGGCCTCTATCATCATAAATGTCACAACACAAAATACACAGAACCATCCTCTCCTTTCATGCCCTCTTCCTACACCCTTAAACTTTGTTTGCTGTTAATTTAAGACAACCCCCTCTCTTTTTCATCAGGGGTAAAGATGGTGGCTATTTTAACCTGATCTGATCTTAGAACAGGTATATGAACAATAAGAGCCAAATGGGACAAGGAAGAATAAGATTTACCTTCCTCTCATCCAACATGGTATGGCATTCAGCTTCTCTAGAAGGTGTGGGCCAATTTTCCAGTATGCTCTGGAACTTTTGCAGGGACCTTGCAAACATCTTTGACAATCTAGTTAGAGAAAGCCCTGGTTTGGTCCAGGTGAGACTGATAGGCAGTGGAAATGGCATTCTGTTGACGTGAGCAGTGGAATACTGGTTCCCAAGGGGGCTGTGTCTAGGGTGCTTCATTCACCAGGAGTTCCCTGTGAGCAATCCTTTTCCCTGTAATTGTAGCTATACAAGATTATCATCAGATGAAAAGCAGAGAGGCTCACAGACCATATGACTGTTCACAGCTGGACCACCATCCACCTAAATATCATGGTATGGGGTCCCTGGAAAGCCCTTCCCTGATTCTCAGATATCTCATCTGCCATGGTCCTGAAATTCCTTCATTAGACAGGCACTCATCTGTTTTAGAACGTCAGAGCTGGAAGGAACTCAAAGGCCATGTAGTACGTTCATTCTCCAACTTTCTCTGCTCACAGGTCTTTTGGAGAATCCAATAAAAATTATGGACTATTTTCTAAAATACATGTACATAACACCCACACATGACAAATCCTCCCTCACATTTTGTTGGGAGTTCCTGGATCCCTCAAACCCATTCTAGAACCCCAGGTTATGGGGCGCCTGGGTGGCTTAGTCGGTTAAGCGTCTGACTTTCGCTTAGGTCATGATCTCGCAGTTCGTGGGCTCGAGCCCCGCGTCGGGCTCTGTGCTGACTGCCAGCTCAGAGCCTGGAGCCTGTTTCGGTCTGTGACTCCCTCTCTCTCTGACCCTCCCCTGCTCACGCTGTCTTTCTCTCTCTCTCCTAGAAATAAATAAAAAACATTAAAAAAAAAAATAGAACCCCAGGTTAAAGCTCCTTGGTCTCTGTATTCTAAGAAGGTTATGTCTACAAGAAAAGATATTATAATAAGAACTACATTTACATATTTGAGAGACTGACTAAAATAACCCACGGATATGCACTAAATTTTAAACCAAAAAAATTGCTTCTTTCTAATTGGATATGGCAATTTTTTGAAACTCCAGCTACATTAATTGTCCAGAAACATTAGTTTGATTTTCAAAATATCTTCAACAGGGAACTAAGGGTTTAGAATGACCAAATATTTGTCATTTTCACTCTGTCACATGTCAGTAGACATAGCAAATGTGTTATTAATTTTTAGTTTAACAGGTTATATTAGAATTAAGGCAAAAATGCTTCTTCCGACCATGTTTACCTTGCCATTTCTAACAATTTGCTCTTGAGCTAGCTGAATAATTTCACTTCTTTACCAGTATTATGTTAATATTCATATAGGCAGTTGCGTTGTTTACTTGAACTCCATATTCTCTTGTGACATTTTATCATGAATTGAATGGTCAGCCTCTCAATCATTCCCATGGCTTGTGTACCCATTCTTCACAATTCATTGACACGAGTAAGTGCAGGCATCAGCATTGAGCACATGGCCTCACCCAGCCTTCATCAGTAGATTGTCACCCACCTTCAGTGAGTGTCAAACAAGAATAAATGTGACAACAAACAGGCTGAACAGGCTTTTTTCTTCATATAGAATCTACTTGCGATCACTGTGTTTTCAAAATCAGACTTTGATCATTACTACTCTTTTTAGCATATAGGATTCAAACTATGTGTGTTTTTGAAGCTAATTGTATCATTTTTCTTGTTATTCTGTGATATTTGCCAAATTGCTTCTCCTGATAAAATAAAAGGAAAAATATAGAAAGGTAGAAATTTAATATGAAGTAAAATTCTGAAAGACATAATAAAAAACTCAGCTCCTTGGTCTAGCCTCTAGCCTTATCTCCACATTTCCTAGAGAGAGGCACAGGTGAGAAGCCACTTGCTTGGGATCCCTCCTTTGTTTGCATTCCAGTGCTTTCCAATGTTTCATTCAGACCTTTTACAGGCCTCCTGTATTCCCTTAGAAAGTGAGAATACTCCTGGGGGGGTATCCTGCCCCACTATCAGGGCGGCATGGACAGCCAGCTGAGGGCAGGATGGCCTCTGAATAAGGGAGGAGGATTCCTTGAAACCCCACCCAGGAAGAGGCAACAGGGTGTCAGTCAGTTCTCTATCAAATCCTTTGTCTGCCACGTGACCTTTGGCAGGTTAATTAGCCTCTCTGGAACTCAATTTTCTCATCTTCAGAACAGAGATAATACCAATGCAGTTGTTTGTGGTAGAAAAAGGTAGGTAGGTAGCATGGGTGACAAGTATCAAATTGTGGTAGCTATTCTTTTTTATGTCACCATTATTCTCTGGATGCCAGCAGCCCAGACCGGGCACCTGTAACCTGACACCATCCCAGAGACAGGCTGTGCTAATTTTGTGCTTCCTTTTTAATGGTTTTCAACAGCTTTGGCTTCTTCCTGGCTGGCCTGAGGCTTAGGGCTCCTTCTCAGGAAATATGATGCCAGCAGTAGTGAAGTTTGGGCCCTTAAATAACTGCCTCCCCACACAAGGTTAGTGCTGCCACTCCCTGCCTCTCCCTGCCTCCTGTCACTGGCTTGGGCTGCCAGCTGTGGGGCCAGCTTGCCCCCTGCTGGCGGCATAGCCCCAGAAAGCGGCACCTCCAGGCTGGGGTTGCAGTCGGAGTCAGCAGGGCTGAAATGGGGCAAATCTAGGGCTTGGGGGCCTGGGTTGAGCTGCAGCCACTGGAACATTTTAATTGAAGCAGTGTCCAGTGATCAAGCTGCAACGCCCCTCTCTGCACATATGCTAGTACCTGCTGAAAATGAACCCAAAGGCAGGTTGATGCTCTGGGAAATGAGAAGCGGGGGTAGGGTGGGAAGAAGGGTTAAGGGTGGAAAAGGCAAGAGTGTGCATCAAGGCCCAGGCTTACGGGCTTGTGTGTGTTTGTGCACGTGCATGCACACCCACGCATGTGAGTGAGAAAGGGAGAGAAAGAGAGAGAGACATGTGGAGAAAGAGAGTGAGACAGAGATGGAGAAAGAGGCAGATACGGAGCAATACAAATGGTAAGAGGCAGAGAAAGAGAGATAGAGGCAGAAAGACACAGACACAGAGGTGGCAAGGCAAAATATATATGTATTTGTTTAACACAATTCAGTCCTCTCCCTTTTGGGCTTAAAGATTCACAGCTGAGATACAAGGTCTGAGGCTTTGGAAATCACTGCCCATTGCCCACTGCAGGACAGACACAAAGGCCTGACTAGCTCAGTCAGGAAACTGAAGCAGGTAAACTATAGAGTCTGCCCAGGGCTGCAGGGCCTCTCCAAGTGAGAGCTCCCCAAAGAAGGGAGTGGAACAAGCCCATCTCTTATCTTTCTGGAACAGTTAAATTCCCCCACATCAGGCATCAACAGAATCCATCCCTGCAAGGCTGGGCTGCCCCGTTCCCATTTGGCGCTGCTGCTCCCCTTTCAATTTGGTCTTAGGATGCGATGGATACAAATTGCAAAGGTCTGGTCAGCTTTTGAGCTGAAAGCAAATTTTACAGATGGGAAAGGGAGTGAGGGAGAAGGGGGAGGTGGGGAGGTGGCGGGAGGCAGAAGGAGAAAAGCTGAAAGAGAAAAATTGCTGAAAGGCCTCCTGCATCCTGTCAGGAGTATTAACTTAGGATGATGTAGGAGAAAAGACTAAGTGGTTTTTGTGTCAGCTACACTGAATCAAGTTTGTTCAAATATACGCATGTGAGTGTGCGTGGCAGCAAGCAGAGCCCACCGCAGGAATGGAAAACAGCCTCTTAGTTTTAACTTTTTTTTTTTAATGTTTTGCAAATATGAGAAACGCTATGCATAAATTAGATTAGAAATCAGGAGGGCAGAGGGCTAAGGGCTGGGGACTGCCTCAGGGAAGAGAAGGGAAGGGCCTGAGGCAGGGAGCAGGGGGTGGTCACCCAGGTTGCTGCCATGTCTGGGCTGGACTGGGCCAGGCGTGCAGAGCCCTTCAGTGTGGACAGAGAGAGCTCCAGGACCCTGAGAGGAAATGGGAATGCACTCCGACCATCTAGGGAACGGAGAAAATCCCTGCAGCTGCCTCACCCCAGAATGCCAGATTCCTTTACCCCTCTGTTCCCCAGCAGAGTCAGCGGGCCAGAGAGAATGGGCACTGGGCCCCAGCGTGGCTGGTTCCTGGTAACCTGGACATAACCCGTGGCCCTCAGACATCACTCCTTTATTGAGTGCTTGCTGCATGATAAGTATTTTAAAAATTAATTAATTTTGAAACATTTAATAAACACATATAATACATACTCTGGACTAGGTATTGTCTTAGTGTTTTATAGATAGATTAATTTCTTTTTTAAAAATTTTTAATGTTAATTTATTTTTGAGAGAGAGAGAGAGAGAGAGAGAGGCAGAACATGAGCGGGAGAGGGGCAAAGAGAGAAGGAGACACAGAATCTGAAGCAGCCTCCAGGCTCTGAGCTGTCAGCACAGAGCCTGATGAGGGATTTGAACTTACAAACCACGAGATCATGACCTGAGCCGAAGCTAGTCACTTAATGGACTGAGGCGCCCCATAATTTCTATTACATTAATATATTTTCTATTATGTTAATATGATTTCTATTAATTTCTATCATATCAATATAATTTCTATCATATTAATTTATTTAATAATGGTAACTGCTTTATGGGTGTCATTTTACAAAGAAGGAAAATGAAGCCCAAGAAAATGGACACACCCTAGGGTGACAGCTAAGCAGTCATGTCCTCATATAATCCCCCTTCCTAGAGTGCATGGGGACCTGTTACTTGCTTTTAACCAATGAACGATGGTGAAGGTGATAAGATGTTACTCCATGATTATGCTGATCATGCTGCATTATGTGTGACCCTGTCAGGATCCTGGAAGAAAGATGCTCCCCTGCATATGTCCCTGCCACATTGCAGGGAACTGTGGATGGCCTGTAGGAACCGAGGGCTTTCAGCCACAAGGAACTGAATTCTGTCAATACCCAGTGAGTCTGGATGGGGACCTTCAGCTTCTGGTGAGATCGTAGTCCTAGCCAATCCTGTGACTGCAGCCTGGGGACACACTGAGTAGATGACCCAGCAATGCCTGAGTGACCTTTAAACTCAGGTGTAGCGTTGTTTTGGGCTGTCACTTACACAGCCATGTGTTCTCTTAGTCCTCACAGTGACTCTGAAATCCCAGTTCTTCTGTTTCCATCTGACAGCTGAAAATACTGAGGCTCAAGGAGGCTAGTAGACCAGGGTCCCACAACTGCAAGGTGACTCAGTCGCCGTTATAACACCTGTGTCTGTCCACTACGGGCCTTTCATCCTTTGGGGTGCAGTACCTTCCTCGACCAGATTAAAGGCTGAATCAGCCCACCTCTGAAGTCCTGCCCAACTGACATTTTTGACCTCTCTCTTGCTTTTCTTTCAACATCCTTTCTTCTCTTCTCTCTCTACCTTCCTCCCCTTTGGAATCTGTCTTCCACCTCCTATAATTTCTCCTGATGTCCCAACTCACTGATTTTCACTCTGGCCCCATTACATGCCCAATAACTGCCAGGCAGAGCAGTGGGTATGGAAGATATGAGGCATTTCCTTATGCCCCACGTTTATTTCCTTGCTTCATTCCTTACTCCATAACTTATTCTAGGACTCACTTTTCATATCTTCTCTGCTGATCCTTATAGGCAGCAATCTGGCATCGGAAGGTCCCACTCTATCCTAGGAATGATGTGGGGAAAGATAACCAATTCCAGTGTGGCCTGGGAGCAGGATGCCATCTCCAGCCCTCTTCCCCACCTCCACATGGCAGCCGGCACCTGCTCCACAGGAGGGGACAGGTCCGACTGCCCCTTCCCCTACAGTTTAATTCCTCTCCACTTCACCATCTTGCCCCAGCATATGACATCACTTTAGTTAAACTGCTTCCTGCATGCTGATCTGATAGTTTAGGGTTGACAGACTGGATGAGAGCCGAGGGAATGGCTGCCCCTCCACCGACCTCCTCCATCTGGCCTCTCTTTTGGACAGAAACTGGGAAGATGGTCAGTGAAGAAACAGTTTCTGGCACCTTCGCCAGGATTGCTTGTCCCACAGCCAGAGAATGGGTGGCACAGTGCCCGGCAGCTTTCGAGGGCCCTTGTTACGATACAAAACAATAAAACCACTCTCAGCTCTGGACTCTTCACAATTTACCTTCTCCATTCCCAGCCTGGACCTCCAAGAGAGCATTTCAGCTGGTCCTTAATGTTCTGCTTGTATGTAAACATCATACATACATGTTCACACATGTGAATACACGGGCATACACATTTACACACATGCTTATATACCCTATTGGCTTCGGAGCTAAATGCTTTGTCCCCTTGTTGATACGTCTGTGTAAGCTTTGGACACTTTCAACTCCCGTCTGGAAATTATCCTTTGTACCTCAAGTTGAAGCCTCTTTAATCTGATATTCTTTTTTTTATGCTGTGAGCAATGGACATGGGACAAAAAACACTGACCTCAACACAAAGTTTCCATAAAGATCAATTGAGATAATACATGTGAATGTGTTTTCTGGGGTGGAAAGGGCTAAGTAAATTAACTGCAGCCAAGTGGCCTGGCAGAACCCCAGTTCATTTGCCCTTTGTACAAGCAGTGAGATGAGGGTCAAGGGAGCCTGCTATTCACACACTTGTTCTGTATTAGAGCTTTTTATAACATACTGAAAAAAGTATTTCCTATTTTTAAATACCAGGAGCTTAGTTTGTTTGGATCTCATGTTACTGTGGTGGGTGGAGGCACCAGAGGGGACAGGGTGGGGGAGGGCAGCCATGGTCAGGAGAATGGTGCAGACAATGGTGCACCATTGTGGTACCCTTGCCTAGTGACTGATTTCTAGTGAAAGAAGAGGGAGCAATTAGATCCAAAATCTAAAGCAGCTGAACTTTGTCTATCTGGATTCAGAAGTTCTTCTGGGAGCCTTGAGTTCAGGTGTGGTTTATTCCTCCTCCCTCCCCCTTCCCCCCCCCACTCCACTTGGGCCCCTCAGAGCACGTTCAGCTTCAGCACTCTTCAGCTTCAGCAGACAGGGAAAGCAGGCATCTCCCACTGGCTTCACAGGGACATTGGGCTTCATGGGGGCCTGAAATGAGTTCTAATGCATGGGATTAGTGCTCTAGGGACTGTCAGGTATTACAGGAAAGACTTTTAAGGGGTCCTAAGTTCGGGTGGTGCCCTGAAGTCATGGTCCAATCACCATGGCCATTTGGAGGCTCTTGTTGACAGGATCTGTTGACAGGACCACTTATACCTATAGGTGGTGAAGGCCCAGACATTCAGTTATAGATTATTATTTCATTCATAGTGATTATCCCCAAAGGAAGATGCATTGGCTTCCCAGTCTGAAGACTCAGGCTCTTCTCCCTCCCTGATATATCATGAGGTTTTGGCTTATTATATCCTACATTGTGCTAAAAGAATGCAAAACCCAGACTCAGAACTTATAGAATCCTACTTCAAGTATTTTATGGAGTACCACTAGTGATCCCAAACTTGGTCCTACTATGGAGGAAGTACAGGAGATTATCACTTCTGATATGTAGGATATTTGGTATGAATTTGAAGAAGGAACGCCCTTGAACCAAAGAAATGGTTCCCCCAATTACAAAATAAGAAAAAAAAAAAAAAAAGAACCCCTCCCCCCAACCAGAAACCTTCTTTGGGCTGACCAACTAGAAAAAGAGCTCATGGTTTGGGGATTTCAGTCCCTACCTTGCATACCATTGGTCCATGGGTGAAAATTCTATTCCTCCATAGAGAGCTCACAATCAAATTGGAGGAACAAGACAGACACAAAGGAAAATACACCTCATTGCGTAAGTCTTTAAAAGGCTTTGTATATGATGAGGTGTGAGGGTCACCCTGCAAGTCTTCCTGGAGGAGGCTGGACATTGAGGAGGCCCTGGATGATTGGAAAGATTGGATTAAAGGTATGTCTTGTATGATAATTTTCCATTGCATCGGAGAGAAAACTCCACCACTCATAGCAATTTCGGGCAATGTCACATTAATTCAAATCTTTGGTTCAAAGAGTCCAGGATTCTATCTTCTATAGATACCCTGTTTAGAAACTGTGCAAAATAGCAAGGAAGTTGAAATCCATGAAACTGACATCAACAGATTAGTGTTGTATTTTGAACTCCTCCTGGGAGGTGGAACAATGCTATCACAATACTGATGTGATAATAATTGGAATAACTACCATTTGTGGAAAAGTTGCTATCTGCTTGGCACTACACTGTGTGCTTTGTATGTAATGTCTCATTTAATGTTCATGATGCTCTTGCAATGTGTATAGTAGTTTTCCAATTCTATAAATAAACAGGCTCGGAGTAAATAATGATAAGAAGAACCCATATGTTGTCCTTACTACATTCCAGAAACTTTTAAAAAAGATACCTATTTATCTCTATCTGTACCTCTATCTTACTTAACCCTCATGGTAACTGTATGAAGTAGTTGGACTATTTTCCCCCTAGTTCATCAGTGAGGAAAATGTAGCCTAGATTCAAACTAACCTAAGACTCAAACAAACAAAAAAATGCTTAAGGTTCTGTTGGCTGGCAAATGAGAATCAGAGTTCAAACCTAGGCTGGTGGGTCTCCTAAGTCCAAATTTTCAGGCCCTAATTTTAAGGCAGCATTATTCTAAGACTGCCATGGAAGGGGTCCTAACAGCAGAGGTGTGTACACATTACCTCCGGGGGTCTGGGAGTAGAGCCTAAGGCAGCTGGCTGTCAGTGTGAAGTATCTTTGAAGCTGTATGTTTTATCTTATACTTTTTGTGTGAATTTTGCATTATATTCCATAATATATATTTTTAACATAAAAAAATTATCTTTTGAGTTTTGCTGTTTTTCTCAAAACTTTGAAGTAAAAGATGTTCCCAAGAAGTATACTATGCTCACTCCATGATTTGCTTACCTCCAGGCCCACAGCTTGAAGCTCCTGGGTTACACATATGCCACTGCAGGAAGAGTGTTTGAATTGGAAAGAATGTGGCATTTGGAACCACACAGATGAGAGCTCAGATCCTGGCTCCATTATGCCACCAAGTGCTATGACTTGGATAAGTCACTTTATTGCTCAGGTTCTCCTCATCTGTAAATCAGAGATAATGATATATGTATGCCTGCCAGAGAGACATTACAGGGACTCAGGTGAGGCATCTGACACTTAGTAGGGGCTAGATAGGTGGTGCCATTCCAGTTGGCTACTTATGACTTGTATGCTTTTATCACCCCATAACTACTGAGAGTACCTATGTGTTAAGCAAGTCATCTCTGTGTCACTCCACAACCTGTTTTTGTTTTGGTGGTGATAGAGGTGCTGCTCATTTTCCTGCGGGAGGAGTCCTGAAAGCCTACCACATCTGTGAGGCTTATGTGGAAATTGGGGGTTTTCTGTCTCTCTTTCACCCAAATTTGGATCATTTGTTGGCTGAGGAGTTGTTTCCTGTTGACTCATGGCTCTGCCCAGAAGAAAGACCAGCTTGAAATGTATGGATAATATACATATGGCATTCATATGATACTCAAATCTCTCATTTAAACACTTTTTAAGACCTTCTATATATCTAATCCTGCCATAAGCAGAGAGGAGAGTCAACAGGTTGATTGGGGTCCTGTAGAGTCAAAAAGAGCTCCTGTTATCCTTTTGTGGCAACTTTGTTTATAGGAAAGTCAACTAACTGTGCTGAACCTTAGTCTTCTCATTTAGAGACTAAAGCCAATCTGTGACAGGTGATCATTAAAAATGCTTTATCACACCAATTTTGATGGCTTTCATTAAAAAAGAAAAAGAAAAAGGAAAGAGCATGTTGACGACGATGTGGAGAAATTAGAACCCTTTACACTGTTGATGGAGTTGTAAAACGGTACAGCCACTGTAGAAAACAGTGTGGTGGTTCCTTGAAAAGCTAAACTGACACTTAGCACATGATGCCACTATTTCATGCCTGTGTATCTACCCAAGAGAATTGGAGCAGGGACTCAAACCAATATGTATACTCTAATGTTCATAGCAGCCTTGTTCACAATAGTCAAAGGGTGAGGACAACCCAATATTAACAAATGAATGGATAGACAAAATGTGATACACACATACAATGGAATTATTCAGCCTTAAAAACATGAAATTTTGATACATGCTATATTATGGATGAATCTTGAAAACGTTATGCTAAGTGAAATAAGTCAGTCATAAAAGGAGGAATATTGTACCATCCCACTTATGTAGTACCTAGAAGAGTCAAATTCATAGAGCAGAGAGTAGCATAGTAGTTACAGGGATGAGGGAGTGGGGAATGGGGATTTATTGTTTAATGGACATGAAATTTCAGTTTGGGATGATAAAACAATTCTGAAAATGACTAGTGATGATGGTTACACAATAGTGTGAATATGCTTAATGCCAATGAACTCTGTACTTAAAAATGGTTCAAATGTTAACTTGTATGTTATGTATATTTTTCCACAAAAATTTTTTAGAGAATTCATTAAAGTTAAATAATTTTTTTTGTATCTTTTCCCTTTCCATTCTTCACCAGAAGATCAGAAATTAAGTCCCCATTGCTTTTGAAGAAGCAGGAAACGTAATTTTAAGCTTAGTTGGGCCTTGGGCTCCATAGACCATTGGGAGTGTGGGAATAGGGTTCCCGGAGCCCATGCTGGGGCCTGATGTGTAGTGTGACACCCTGGAAACTGACCTTGGAAAACTGGCCTTTGGCTTGCCTGTTTGCTGGAATAATGTCTAGTTACTTGCCCTTGATGAGCAGTTAGTGGGAAGCACAGTTTCCAACATCATCAGTTAAGCAAAAAGGGCATAAACAGCTCCAATGGGAGAGCAAAAGATGCTTCTTCCAGGGGTTTCTATAATCTTCACACAATGGAGTTGGTACAGGCAGCAGTGTGACTGAGGGGATCTGAAGGTTGAGGATTCCACCAATGAGTGACATTGCCAACCATAGCCCTTGAGAAGCCATCTCATTTGTCATACATAGACTTTCAAGTATTCTTGCCTCCATCTTTTGATGCCTTTTCTCAGCTGCCATCACCATTGAGATGATCCAGGAAAGATCCACAGAGGATGAATGAGAAGGGAAAAGGAGAGTTTTGTAGATAGACAAGGTAACAGGGATGGGATTGGTGAGTACAGACTAATGTCCTAGAAAATTGGTGGGAAGAGTAGACCTTCCCTTTAGATTTTCCCTTCAGAGAGGAAGGGAAATGAGGGCGAGGGATGTGGTAAGACTCTAAGATCTAAGGGCTGCATGGTTGTCACTAGACAGTTGAGGCAGTCTGGAAGATTGCCCTGTTCCAAGTACCCAGGAAAACCTGGAAGTAGCAAGGTCCCATAAGCCACCAAGAGACTGTAGGCCAGACTGCCTACAGAGACTGGATGTTTTTTCCTTGGGGTCCTTTGTGGATGACCTTCCTGGGCAGCCAGAGCTCCCTCCAATGGCCACTCAGGAAAGTAACTGTGGTCTGAGTTTGGCCTGAGATTTGCCTATTCCCCAAATAAATGACCCCATAGTCCATCTTCCTCCTGCTTCATAATGCTTCAGGACAAACTATAAACCTAAGCCAAAGATCAGTGGGGCTGTGGACTTTAAGTTGAGTGAGGTGTTACATGAATCAAACCTGCTAGAGACTCTCTGAAGGGGAAAGCAGTTAAGATCATCCCTGGGATAAAAATAATATTAATAATGACAATACTACTACCAACAATAACAGAGGTATGTACAAGCATCTGCATGTCGTTTCATTCTCCCTCTTCCCTCTGGGAGGGGACACTAGGTCAAAACATTTCTCCCTTCTTAGCCATACAGACTGTTCCTTTTTTCCCTTCACTCTTCCCTTGTCTCCTCCCTTTGCTTTATGTCTGCTACCCTCCTCCCCTTCTCACTCACCTCCCACGTGCAAAGTCTCCAAAGGTAAATTTTATCTGTCTGTAGTTCCCCATCAGGCCCCTCATGGTGTGGGAACAGCCACACACTACGGCCTGGCTCTCACCTTCAAGCAGCTCCACCCCTGTCCATAAAGGCAAGAGAGTTCATTATCCCATTCATCTTCACGAGTTTCTCTTTGTTATTAGAAAGATATGTCTGTGTGGCACAAATCCTAAGAAAAAAAAATCCCAACCCTCAGAAACATGTTCCCCCTGCTTCAGCAGTCCTCAAACATTTCCATTTGGATTGATTGCTTGCTATAGCCTCTGAGCTTTTGAACATCAAATTTCAAAACGGCGACATAAAAGAGTGAACATGAAATGAGCAGCTCGATTCTGCCCTCCATGCTGGGGGACATGTGTTCTTGAAGTGGAGGAGAGAGAGGGGAGTCTTTTCTCCTCCGCCTACATTATCTCCTGAGGCTTTTGATACCAGCCCTTCTTGGGGCCCTGACTACAAGGCAAGGATTTAGAAAGCCTTTTCTACAAGCTGAGCCAAGCGCGCTATGCTAGGTCCATGTAGTACCTGGAAGTAAAGGATTCCAGGCTCAAGCAGATGGTTCACTCCAAGATGGAAGAGCAAGATGCAAGAAAGATATACACATGGGACCAAACCAAGTGAAATGAAAAAAAAAAAAAAAATAGTGACCTTAAGGTGAAGACAGGGACTATAGAATAAGATCTAGGAAAGCTTATAGGCAAGGAAATGTACATGAAATTTAACATGGACAAATCTGAATATAATCTCTTCCACCAAAATTTTTCCTTATTCTGTTACAATCACTGTCTCTTAAAGGCAGCTACCATTTATTTAGTCACGTGGCCAGAAACATGATTTCTCCTTCTACCTTACCCCTAAGCCTACAGTCACCATGTCCTGTTGACTCTATCTTCTAAAAAGCTTTAAAACTTAATCCCTCTGTCTGATTCCCTGGCCCCAGCTCTGCCTAGGTTTTCATCACTTTTATCTGGACAACTAAAAGCTCTCCTAACTCTTCTCTTTCTCTCTGCCTCACCCCCCACTCAGGTTCCTTCTTAAAAATGCTCATTTCCTTTAAGTTAATAACCAAACCCTTTAAAATGCCATTCAAAGGGGGAGCCTTGGTGGATCAGTCGGTTAAGTGTCTGACTTCAGCTCAGGTCATGATCTCGCGGTTCGTGGGTTCGAGCTGTTGGGCTCTGTGCTGACAGCTAGCTCAGAGCCTGGAGCCTGTTTCAGACTCTGTATCTCCCTCTCTCTCTCTGACCATCCCCTGCTCATGCTGTCTCTCTCTCAGAAATAAATAAAACATTAAAACATTTTTTTAGAAAACTAAAATAAGATGGCATTCAAGGACCTTTAGGGTCTGGGCCATGCCCACCTCTTGAGTGTCATTTATTGCCACGTGCCTTGTGCCTCAACCTTTCTCTTCCACTGGAGACTCCTTCAATAGTTTATGTTCTCTCATGCCTGTCAGCACAAACTGTCTCCCCTGTTTGTAACTATTTCTTCTCCATATTCCCTTAGTTCTCTTCTACACAGACTCTGAGATGCAGCTCATCTGTCACTGGAGAAGTATCCCCAACACCTTATCCCTTTCCTCCCCAAAACAGGTGTTCCCACCTGTCCCTAGCACTCATGTTATATCAGTGGCAGGTTGGTTTAGCAAGCTTTCATGAAGCAAAGACTGTGTCCTGTTCATCTTTATCTAGAAACTGACTCAGTGCCTAGTGCAGAGTGGAAGCTTCATAAAGATTGATTGAGGGGGCACCTGGGTAGCTCAGTCAGTTAAGCATCTGACTTTGGCCAGGTCATAATCTCATGGTTTGTGGGTTCAAGCCCTGCGTCAGGGTCTGTGCTGACAGCTCAGAGCCTGGAGCCTTCTTCAGATTTTGTGTCTCCCCCTCTCTCTACCTCTTACCCCACTCTCTCAAAAATAAATAAACATTAAAATTTTTAAAAAGATTGATTGAGGAATTAATGACAGGAAGCAATCTGAGCTAAGTCATGAGAATGGAAATTAAACATAGATTCTAAGAATACCAGAATGAGAAAAGATCTTGAACTTCTCCAAGTCCAACACTCTCATTCTGATGAAGCATGTGAACAGTAGAGAAAGAAAGTGTACTTCCCAAGTCTACACAGGTGAATTAATTTTAACAGTTGGCTTCCAATAGTATAAACCTGAAAGCAAGGGGGATCAAAATGGGTCACGGAAATAGAAATGCAGACTCACATGCTGAATTTGATAAGTCAGTTTGGACTAGAAAGGATACAGGAGAAACTATCACTGAAGATGGGGAGAAAACAGAAAACCAGCTCCAGTCCTGGTTGAGGAGCCAAGTATGTAAAAGCTGGAAGACTATAGAATCAGGTAAGTCCTCCTGAACCCAGGGAGCAAGAGGCAGTAGAGCATATAGTGAGTGATGTTGGGAGGTGGTTAGACTCAGTGTAAGAGAAGGTAGATCCTATGACAATTTTTTTTTTTTAATTTTTGCCATGACAATTTTTGAGATAACTTTCCTCTTCTAGGAGTCCTTCTTAAAGGTGCAGTCTTTGCCACTTACGTGTGAGCCCAATTCTATCTTCAAATGGATATGCTTTATAGCTCACACTGAATTGGACCTGACAGCAACATAGAGTCGGAATGAGCTTAGTATATGAGTTAGAGAGCCTGGTCTAGTGGGGTCTGAGGAGCTATGGTAGGGAGCTAGGAGAGGAAGTCTAGATAGTTCTGGAGAATATGAGATGTTGGTTTGAATAATTGAGATTTGTTGCTACAGAGCATAGGGTGTCATTGTAGGCTTTCAATTTGGAGAATGGCTTGTTTCCACTCTGATTCTTTTCCTATAGGATCATGTCTTGGAACCTTATGGCATTTATTGTTCCCTCTGCTTGGAATGCTTTTTCTCCTAGATATTCTTTCACTTGCTTTCTTACCTCTGCACATCTCTGCTCAAAAGTCATGACCTTATCACTGGATTCAAATCTGCCACACTCTCCATTACCTATCTACCTGTACCATGATGTATTTTTATGTTATACTTGCTGTCCTCTCATCTACTATTAAGTCTTTTCCTTGTTTACTTGTTCATTGTCTATCACTGCCCCCTAGAACATAGGCTCCGTGGTGGGGGACAGGGGGTGTATTTTTGTCTGTTTTGTTTACTTCTGTATTTCCAGCTCCTACATTTGGCACATCCTACGTGTTCAAGAAACATGTGTTTTCCAGAGGGGCTGTACCCCAATGTTCATAGCAGCACTCTCCACAATAGCTAAAACATGGAAAGAGCCTAAGTGTCCATCAACAGATGAATGGATCAAGAAGATGTGGTTTATCTATACCATGGAATACTACATGGCAATGAGAAACAATGAAATCTGGCCATGTGTAGCAACATGGATGGACCTTGAGGGTGTTATGCTGAGCGAAATAAGTCAGGCAGAGAAGGACAAATATCATATGTGTGCACGTATAGGAGGATTAGGAAGAACTTGACGGAGGAACAAGGGGGAGAAGAAGGGCGGAAATGGTGGGGGAAAGGGAGAGAGGCAAACCATGAGAGACTCTTGAATGCTGACAAAAACTGAGGACTGATGGATGTGGGGGGGAGGGGGGGATGGGCATAGAGGAGGACACTTATGGGGATGAGCACTGAGTGTTATGTGGAAACTAATTTGACAATAAACTATTTGTAAAAAAAATAAAAAAATTAATTAAAATTAATTAAAAATTAATTTTTAATTTTAAATTTAAAAAAAAAAAAAAAGAAACATGTGTTGAATACACATAGGGCCATGCACTTGGGAATCGTCAGTATGGAAAGACAGCTTGCAGCATCCTCTTGACCTGCTCTGTGATGGGATTGAAGCAGGAGGACCCAGGTTACAACTGTGAAATTGCCACTTTGTACAAGTAGACAACACCCACTCCATCTTGATTTCAGCATCTCTGTGCTGTGTCTACCCCAATACTTAGGGCTTACTTCTTCTCATCTAATGTCCTAGAGTGGTCCTGACTAAGCAAAATTGTTACTAGAGGGTTCTTCACCACAAATTGTATGTCCGCAGACCCTCATACTCTCTTAAACTAATGGGTAAGTTACCAATGAAAGGAGAGAGGAGTCTCTTCCTTCCTTGATTTTTTTTGGTAAATGGTCTTCCGGTGGTAAATTATCCTCTTATTTTCCTGATATTCAAGGATTCTGGCCAGGTAAGAGGTTTGTCAAGCAACTGAAAAGCAGAAGCCCCCCTTTTCTCTTTGTATCCCTGCTATGTCTCATCATACTGTTCACCCAAGTGGGCACTTAATAAAGTACTCACATAAAGAAGAGAGCAACGGACATGACCTGGGAGAAAGGAGTGTTTGAAACGGGACTGCTCTCTCGATGATAGTGTGTGCGTGCCACTTGATTTCTCATCCAAGCCCTAGAAAAATGAATCAAAAGACTCTCCCTTTCTAGAAAATCTTTGTATAGCTTTGGGTGGTGTGTACCTGCTGGACAACTTTCATGACAGAAATTTGGATAAAGTTTCTCTGTCTCTGGTCGTTTCTTTATTTTTCCAGAACACTATATTATATTTTGTTTCCCTTTTAGTTGCTGTTACCCTCCTTAAAAGGTCTGATAATTCCCAAGAGTGCCAACTGTGAAACACAGCCTGCTGAGATTTCCTTCACCCAAAGCTTTTTTACAAACACATCCATAAGTCCCAAAGCTGTCTTTTCTCTCCCTCCCTCACCTGTTTGTGAGGCCCTCTACTGTTTTCTTGACTATGCTAGCTTTGGTTATTCACTGCAAGTCACTGCCTGAATTGCTCTCATCAATTGACCATGTGTTTATTGGGCACCTCCAATGTGCTCAGCACTGGGGATATAAAGATGAATTAGCTTTGCCATCTGTCCCTGTGGCTCTGATGTCTGGTGGGCCAGTAGACCTGAGGTCAGATATTTGTCAATGAGTGTTCAGAGTGCTCTGAGCAGATAGGGGGAAGCATGTTGGGAACATGTGAGCATTGGGGTGACATTGGCTCACTCTGCCTTGGGTCTGGAAGATGTTACAAAGATGATGCCTTTTGAACAAGGTCTCCAGTAATCCAAGTTTACTACATTTGACTACAGAGCATGCTTTGGACCTGAGAAATTTTAAACATATTTCACAATCTCTGGATTTTTAACAGGTACTCCACAAGACAATTCTGTCTCTTTCTGTCAATTTCAGAGACTTAAAATGTCTTTTACTTCATTTTCCCCTGTGATACTTCACTCCTCTCTGGATACATTCAGTTTGGCATTCAAGAGCCTATTTGTTTTCTCCGGGGTACTTCACTCACTAATTGGGTGTGTGACCATATCTTGTACACTTCAGTGTCTTTGATTATCCTCTCTCAGAGAAGATAAGCTACAAAGTAGACATGGAGTATTTCACCATTTACAGATGGACCAAATAAATTTCCAAGGGCTCAATCATTCTCCCAGTCTTATGGTTCACTTAAGGAATTTAGGACTCTAAGCCTTGTTCCTTGTGGGTGGATGTCCTGCTCTCTCTGATGGACTTGAAGAGTAGAGATGATCCCTTCCTTTTTCTTATCCCATAAAGTAGCTTCTGGTGGTTAGGGAGGCAGTCTCCTCCTGAGTCATAATTTTTAATGGTGGAAGAGGTAATGACTGGTATGAGTAGCAGCTAGGTTAGACTTCTGCATCCACTGTTTTCTGTGGGAAGCATTTTTGATTTTTTTTAATTTCTCTTTTTTAATGTTTTATTTATTTCTGAGAGAGAGAGAGAGAGAGAGAGAGCATGAGCAGGGGAGGGTTAGAGAGAGAGGGAGGTACAGAATCTGAAACATGCTCCAAGCTAGAAACAGGCCCTAAGCTAGCTGTCAGCCCAGAGCCCGACGAGGGGCTCGAACCCACGAACTGTGAGATCGTGACCTGAGCCGAAGTCGGACGCTTAACCGACTGAGCCATCCAGGCGCCCCTGTGGGAAGCATTTTTGAAGAAGAATAGACTCCCCAGGGTGTTCATCTCTGCCTTTGAGAACCTTACCCAAAAGGATAGGTGTCAATATGCCATAGTCTACTATCAAGAGTCAGTGGAGAAGGAGTAATCCTGGAATGGGAGAACTGATCCCATGAGTCTTAGTAGTATAAAACCAAGATCACTTTGGGAACTGAAATAGATGAAGCCCAACTAGAATTCAAATAATTGAGTATGAAATTCTTGCACATGAAAAGCTTTTTGGAGCTTCCTGAGAAGTCTGTAAGTCCCATCTGCATCTTGCTTTGGGCAGGTAGAGCAGCCAAAGACAGTGCCTGTGCTCTTCAGTGTATCCAGATGTTCTAGTAGCCAGGCAAATGTTCAGGTTCTTGACAGAAAGGGTTATGAATACTGGCTCCCTGCCTACTGGCAGGCTGCCCCCTGGTCAGCTATCGTGGGCTGGTGACCTATGATCACAGCTACATTAGCTACACACAGATCAGAATCTGTGTGTACACAAAAGCGATCTAGTTTATCCCTCTACTTGATGCTAAGTAAGGGAGTGTGGGAGTGAGATAGGGGTCTGTTTGTGGAAAGAGAAAGAAAGTGCTATAATTCTGAAAGGATTCATGGACCTTGAGGCATGAGGTTGGGCCCTCTGTAGTCCCATGGTAATGGGGGATATTTGATCCTGGCAAAGACCAGCTCAGAGCTGTGCCTTGCTGTGTAACAACTATAGAAAAGAAGCTAAAAGCAGAACTTTTAATAGCAAAGGAAATTCTATATCTGGTAGAAAAATCATAGGTCTGAGACTCAGAAGATGTGTAAACCAGCCCAGGTCTGACCTTCAGGGGCTCCATGACCTTGAACATGCTCCTCGGGGCCTCTGAGACCCTGGTTTTCTCTTTCAACAGGAACAGAGAATACTATTCCTTCCAAATCACAGGTATTCACATGGATAAAATGGGCTGACCTAGACACCTCAGCTTCCCCTAGGGAGATCTGATAACTGATTTCTCAGTAACTGGGCAGAAGGGCCTAGAGCAGTGCCATTCCACAGAAATATAATGTCAACTACAAATGCAAGTCATGTATGTCCTTTCAGGTTTTCAAATAGATAAATTTTAAAAAGTAAAAACAAAAAAACCCAGGTGAAATTAATTTCAATAATACAATAATTTTATTCAATACAATATATCCCAAATATCAGTTCAATATGTAATTAATCGAGTAGATATTTCACAACCTCTTTTTCATACTAAGTCTTTGAAATCTGCTGTGTCTTTTGCATTTATAGCACATCTCAGTTTGGACGGTTTGGACCCTTCAGTAGCTCAAGAGCAACGTATAGCTGCTGTGTTGGACAGCACAGACCTGGAGGACTGGTTTGAGGCTGTGTACGTAGCCCCCCATGTAGCCAATGCTTCTAGCTCCTCTCCCACTTCTGTTGAGACAGGCTTCCTGGGAGAGTGAACTTTGAGTGAGTTTTGAGGTTAATGGACAAGAGTCTGTAGAGTGAAGCAGGGAAGACAACTTCCAGAGAAAGAATGGCAAGGATGAGTGTTAAGAAGTGACAGAGAGTGTGGCCACCCCTCAAGACCCTTTCCTACTCATGGGGGAGCCCTTATTGTTTTTATAGTGTTAGATCTATTTACATTCTCCACTCAGGGTTCATACAACCAATTTACACTTGTTTGAATGATGTGTTTGTTTTCTTTTTCTCTCCTGTCAAATGCATACAAACCTATGGCAGAGGGCCCATTGAGGCCCTGCTTTCTGGGTTAGCCCTGGACAGTATAGCACAGTCCATTCACTGTGAACCCTTGGTCTCCTCACTTTGTGCCTCATTCTCTCCCTCTGTAGAATGGAGTTAATTGTGCTCATTCTTGACCTACTCTGGCTTCAAGGAAGAGTGCAGATGAACGGGAATTAACATGTGTGAAAAGTACTTGGAGCCAGGAAGAACAGGATCCTCAATGCAAAGTATTTAATTATTCATTTGGTTTTTCAACTCTACCTTAAAAAGGTCTCTGACACGAGGACTTCTGGAGGCCCTATCGAACTGACCTTACAAATAATTTGCCATGCTCTCATTTCATATGCACATGCTCTGTCAAGGGAGCTGTTGGAAGTGTAAACAGGGCAGAGCTATGGTTGAATGAGGAGATGTACTGATTCTAGCATTTCAGGGCCTGTCTGGCTTGCATTTTGTTGTAACATCCAAGAGCTTTCCTCCCCAGGAACAGGAACAACCTTGTGACCTTTAAGATTTCAGCCTCCTACAAGAACAGGGCCTGTTACCCTAGAAGCCTCCGCGCAGAAACCTAGAGCCATTGCCTTTTATAAAAATAGTGCTTCATAGAACTGACATGCTTTGTTTGGAATGATGAAGTCTTCCACCCAGCAGCGTAATTGGGTTTTCGTTTAGTGACTTGTACAGATCTTTTCACTGGAGAACACCACCAGCCTATGGGAAAGAACAAGACCTCAGACAGTACAAACATAAATATGCAAGGGGTGGGGATCACATTATAGAAAGAAATAATGGGAAAAGGTGACCCATCTCTTTAATTTCAAGAAAACTGATGCAATCCTTCCTTTCACATGCCCTCCATTACTCTACACAAATACCTATTCTCCCCCAGTAGTTGCTTTGTTGAGAGAAATGGCCTTTTGGGGTACAGCTGAGGGAGAAAGACCTTCCTAGACCAGCCTTAGCAAATAGGATCCCTGGCCCCTGATGGGAGGTCATTAGCTTCAGGAGAATGTCAACTCTGCCCTAAAAGGTTTGTAGAGACTAGGCCACCTGAGGATTGGTGTTCTCTCTTCAGTACCTGATATCACAATTGTAACTTGCAGGACATTGTTGAGAAATTGTTGGGCTTCCTTGGAACACCCTGTGTGAACATATATGTGCGGCATTCAGGCTTCACTTTCTCCTGTGATTTACAACTGACGAAGCGTATTTGTGACCATGTAATCATCACTACAGTGCTATATAGTAAGTACCCTCAGCCCCATTTTATAGTTTAGGGCTCAGACACTACAAAAATTTAGAGAGATGGCCCAAGCCACATGGTTACCTGGTAGTTCCACTAGAATGAAAAGCACTTCCTGCAAACTTAAAGAAGATGTTCTGGGGAGTAATTCAAGGAAGCTAACTTTACAAGATGGAAAATGAACATAGGAAATCATCTGAACAAAACACAGATCTGAAATCCAGGTTTCCATTCAAAACCCAGGATTTTTCCATTCTTACACACACTTCTGTGTTCTCACATATGCTCATACAGAAACATACAGTTCATCTCCGATAGTAAGTGTATTTTTGATATATTGGTGCTATTGTCATTTAGGGTGTCCATGTACAACACTGTAGGTAAAAGGACATCATTCTAAGAAACAGAACAAGGTAGTTCTTAAGCATCTAAGTTTGTGCTTTTGGTGTCTTCCCTCAGGCATATCCAGGATTGTGTATTGTTCTAATCTCTGGGTGGACCCTAGTGAAGCCCCTTTCAGTATACAAAGATTCGTGCTGAAGATAGATATGGTCTGAGCTTGACAAATGCTAAGGGCATGAACTGCCAGGCTTGATCTCTGCCTGGGATTACCCACTAGGATGAAGGGCACCTTTGCCTACTTGAAGGAGGTAACTTTCAGTATAGTGAAAGAAGCATTAATTTTACAAGATAGGAAGAGGGCATAAGGAGGTAGTTACATTAAGGAGAACCATATGTAGAGGTGTCTGAGGGACTTTAAGCAGAGACTAGAAGAATGGAAGGCAGATCCCCAACCCTCTAACCATAATATTAAGGCTAGAACCACACCAGTTTCTGAGTGAGAGAGATGCTGTGGCTGGTGGGTCTGGAGACTTTGGGATTCTTAAGTCCCTTATGTTTTTTGCTTTGAGTTTGCAATATTCAAAATTGCTTCCAGTTTTTCTTCTTCTTGTCTCTTAACCTTGAAAAGAAAATTTGGGGATCACAGACAACCTATTTTCTGGATTTATACTAAAGAGCTGAAAAATGGCCTCAGTGCTCCAGTCTACTGAGAGTAACTGGTTGGTGGAATGGGGGACATGGGAGCAGAAGTTAGCCCTTGATAACCAGTTACTCCATTCATCCTCACAAGATCCTGGAAGGCATCCCCAAGGCAGAGAACAAACATCATTACTTTTTAACATTGCTAGAAATGAAAGCTTGAGAAGCAAGGGGATTTTCTCTAGACATATAATTCAGTAAACCGGAAGGAATTCTTAGATCTATGACTGTAACAGCCGAGGAAGGGGGAGAAACTCTGATTGTCATGGGGCAAAGATCCTTTGCCCTTTGCACGGCAAGCTCCCCAGAAACCCACTTCTTCTGAGCAGCACATGCCCTGCAATTTTCATGTATCTCCCCTTGTGCAGGTAAGATTCTTCTGGGAGACCCAGAAGACACGGACCATCACACCACACACCCCGCTTACTCCCAACATTGCATTTACCTGACACTCAATTCACTGTCTTTGGAACAAAATTGTTTTGTCTTTTCAATGTCTTTTCAACCAAGAAAGAAACGGCGGCAAGATTTAAGCCCGAGCTCCTAATCCATTTTCCCATAGGTGTTCTTAAGTGAGGAAAGGAGCATAGGAGGACTTGCTTAGCAGAGATAACCATTATATGTGCCACATAAATATAAACTATGGAAAGAGCTACTGACAAATGTAGACAAGTTTGAGAAACATCCTAGTTAGACACAATTTTTCCAGTCATATATTTCCTCTACTCCTCTCTCCCTGATTTCTGTCACTGGCATTGAGAAGGAGGGATGCTGTGTTACTTTTACCTGTAAGAAAGTGGATGTCCTCATGCTTATCCTCAATGTGTCCAAGGCTGTTGTCAACAAGGGTGACTGGTTTTTAATTTCCCCACCTCCCTGTAATGAGCATTGCATATGGTCTTCTCTTGACTTTGATCTCCGGACTGGGGAGCCTGATTGATTGGTTTTGCTTCCAGGCAGTAACACTTAACTACCTGTGTGACCTTGGACAAACCACTCAACATCATTGTGCTTCATCTACCTCGCCTCTACACTCGAGTTAGAAACAAAACACATGCCAGAGGTTGCTATGCTGGTTGAGCTGACATTTGTGGAGACCTCAGTGTAGGGCCTGAGGAGACCATTGAAGTGATAAGTAAATAATTCTTGCTCTGACTCAATGTGTCTTGCCCTACATTGGCCGCTGTTTCCTTCCCTTGACACTGGCTTTCACTCCCCAGGTAGACATTCCTTCTGCTCTTAGGTCTGTGAAAAGCCGAGTGCAGGGTTCTCTGAGGCTCTGGAGAGGAATTAAAAACTCCTGGAGCCTACACAACATCTTCTCAAGCTCAAACTACCTTCATTCCCTTTTATCTCTTGCCTGTGTTGCCTTCCCCTGCTGATCAGAACTCATCTCCCCATCTTCCTCTGTGCTTGAGATTCTAGGGGTCTTCCTCTGTCCTTTGTGTCCCTGTGATTCTTGGTAAATTGAATATCTGGACCTCATGCATGCACATGCACAATGATGTCTCTCTATTTCCCTGGATTCTTCTCTTTGTCCTAACCTATCTTTTTTTCTGCCTAGAGGGGAAGGTCCCTATATCTCCTAAAGGTCTACCAGGTTGCTGATCTAATACCTTCCTGGTCTCATGTGAGCCTGTGCTCTGCCAGTGTGGCCCTGACCCCACCCCACTGCACACTAGCAAAGCACAAAATCATCAAAGATGAACCCAAACAAGGTACAATGAGAGATACTTAGAAGAACTCAATAAAGGACTTATCAGGAGTCATCTCCATCCCTTTAAGGATCCTCTGAGAAGGGTGGGAACCAGAGGTTTGATGGCTTTCTGTTTGTTCTTAATAAAATTTCCCATTAGTTAAGAAGAGCAGTACAGGCTGCAGCCCTGGACATGTTATTTGTCTTTTTGTTTTGTAGTTACATGGCAGTATCTTTAGTGCAAGAGCCCTGGAATTATACACTGGGCCCTAATATTTCAAGACCCAACAGGAACAAATATGCAATTATATAGTTCAGTGGTGCAGTGCCACAGCAGTGTGGGGAGAGGTGGGAGGCACCACTCCAGCTCTTGGAAAATTCCCTCAGAAGGAAACTGTAGGCCCTGGACTTTAATATCTTCCAAGCCAGGGACCCTTTCCCCTGTATCCAGTCTCTGCCTCCACCTGCCTCCAGTCTGAGCATAGGATCCTTCAAGACAAAAAGAATACAGGGAGAGAAGGGGAAGAACAACTCTCTATGTGCCAGAGAGATATCCTAAGGTGCTCACAGCAATCCATATGTAGAGACTATGTAATGTAGAGATGTGGCTCTGGCAGTAAACTACTTCGGTTCATGTGTATAACTTTGGGGAAATCCTCATCCTATGAATCAGGGCTTCCTTGTCATCTAGAAAATGTGGATAGAGATGACTGCTGCTACAAGGCTCATCCAGAGGATCAAATGAGATAATCCAAACAAGGCGTTTTTTCCTTTTATGATCCCCATTTGACAGATGAGGAAATTATGGCCCAGAGAAGTTAAGGAACTTGTCCAAGATCATGCAGCTAGTAAGTGATGTTAGTTAGGATTCTAGTCCATAGGCTGTCTGGTCTGTTGTGTCCTTACCCTTAAACTTTGTGGCAGGAAGGTGACAAAGTTAGTAGCATGAACTGTCAATAATGGTGTCTGACTGTGGTTTAGAAAGGGAAACATGTTGTGCCTAACTCTTTTTGCAAAGGACATCTGGCTTAGAATCAAAGGGACTGGAAGAGATGTCCCCAGGACATCTTACAAAAGTCATAGGATTCTTCCTCTCCTGTGGCTGTCTCTGAGCACCTCATGCATAGTGAGAGCTGGATAATAGCATTTCAGATCATGATTTTCTGAGGGGTTCTGACAGCCATGTGTGAATGCATACATGCATGTGTTTCTGTGTGACTGTGTGATGTTTGTGTGAGAATTTGCACATGTATGTGTGTGATTTTGTGTGTTTCTATGTGACTGCATACATGTGTGTGTATGCCTGTGTGTGAGAATATGCACACACGTGTTATTGTGGACATGTGTGAAGAATTGTGTGTAAGGGCATGTGTGAAAATGTTTGTGTTTCTGTGGCTATATCTGTGTGTGTTATTGAATGGGGGGTGTCTGATGGGTCCAGGAAAGAATCACAGAGCCAGAGGTTTCCATGGTAGCTGAGATACCCGCTGGTCCTTAAATAATTAACCAGCCAGAGCTTTTAAATACATTTCAAAACAAATACTCATTTCCCTTTAATGTGGTGCTGATTTCCCCTTTTACGCACTGCCTGAGGCGATGCAAGCTGACTGTAATTCTTGCTCTGATGCAGTGGCAGCATCTTTGGTTGTCATGGGAAGCAGCTCCTGTTGTCAGGGGGCCAGCCCAGAACTTCACCTTGTCCACAGGAAGGACGCTGTGAGAGGGAGGAAATTCCGCTTCCATCCCTCTTCTGATAGTGACATTAGGGATGTCTAAGGGGTCAGATGCAACTTTGCCCCTGCACACGTGAAATTTGTTAGCTGTCTAACAGACAGGTTTTTCTGTGAGTAATTTTCACCTGCAGACACCTTCTAAGCAAGTAATCTCTCCTGGCACAAAGCCTTTTGGATTATTTTGTTTTTTTATTATAGACTACCCTGACCAGGGTGAGTAGATCTAGCCTTCCTTGTTCCTTTCCTGCCTCACCCGTTTATGTACATACTCACATGGAGTATATGCACTACCTGGGTGTACTTCTACCTAAGATTGATGCCCCCTGTTTGCCTCCTTATGACACCTAGAGTTCCAAATAGCTGAGTGTATGTGTGTAGGGTGGATTAGGGAGGAGGAATGTTAAGAGGTTGGCCTGGCTCTGATGGCTTCCTCCTCGGGAAAGTTTGTGTTATCAATCACCATCCCTAACTGAATGTCCAATCAAAGGCGGCAGTGGTGATGGTTCTAGGCTACATGTCAATAACAACATAATAATAATGAAAATGCTGTTCGTATTTGTTGAATACTCACTCTTAGAAACTCTGGGTTTGTACTTTACCTGTATTATGTCTAGTAATAATCACATTGACCCTATAACCAGGTACTATAGTTAGGAGGAAGCAGTCCAAGAGAATTTACTTAATTAGCTTGTGTTCACAAGGATGGCCAATGGTGGAGTTAGGATTTGAACTTAGATATGGCCAGTGATTTAGCCAATGTGCTCATCTGTGTGAGCAGACTTGCAGCCTAAAGAAAGGGATCTGACCCAGTCCCTAAAGCTGCGAAGACATGGATGAGGCCCCAAGTCTCCAAGGGGACCATGAGCCTCAGGCTTGAAGAGAGTCTAGAGCTGATGGTCATAGGGCACAGCAGGAGGAGACTCAAAGGGGCCAGACTGGAGAGTGAGCCCACAGCAGGACAGACAGGGAGGGCATAGGACCCTGGAGGTGCCTCACAAGAAGGGGGTGGGCACTCATGAGGGGCTGCTCTTTCTAACTCCAGCTGTAAGGAGTTGGTAGTTGTCACAGCTAATTATGCTCTCCGTCTGCCCAGCTGGCTGGCAATCTAGTCAATTCAATCACTCTGGGCCTCACTGGTTTCTCTAGGCAACCCTGTATAATGCTTGTAACAATAATCCTTCTCTGACAGATGAGGAAACAGAGGGTCTTAGAGGACCAGTGACTTGCCCAAATCTGGATTGAGCAGTGAGGCTTGGTCTAGAGTTCACACCTTTAGTCTCTAAATTCTGAGGTCCTTTCCCCCCTACTCACATGGATTGGTGCAGAGAAGAAAGACAATCCAGGAAAGAAGTATGAGGACAGCATCAAATAGGTGTGATTATGGTCATGTAAGATCCTCCTGCCCCTTGCAGGCCTGGCAAATCTCCTTTCAACCTAAGGCTACTTAGGGAGTAGGACCCTACCCAGGCTGAGAGCACCCTGAGGTTTAATATATGGTCAAATAGTCTTTTAGAATGGAATGTTAAAATGGCAGAGGTACCAGAGCTAAATGCACAAAGTCCCAGGCTAAATGTCTTCATATAGTGCCTGCAGAACCAAGTGAATGGGGAAAATACAAACAGGATCATGTAAAGGAGTAGAATTTATGCTAAATTCCCATCAATTTTTCAAAACATTTTACTATGGAAAACTTCAAAGATATACAAAAGCAGGTAGAACCCATTCATTTTTTTAACTTTATTTTGAGACATACATGGAGCTGTAAAAAATAATACAGAGAGATCCTGTTTATCCTTCATTTAATTGCTCTCAGTGGTAGCATCTTACAAAGCTATAAAATGATATCATGACTAAGAAATTAACATTATTATAACCAATCAAACTTACTCATATTTCATCACTTCCATGTACATTCATTTGTATGTATGTATGTGTACTTACTTCTATGCCATTTATAGTGTGTGTAAATTCTACTTGTGTAGATGCATGGAACCAACAGGGTCAAGATACAGGGCAGTTCTGGGGTGCCTGGGTGGCTTAGTCGGTTAAGCGTCCGACTTTGGCTTAGGTCATGATCTCACGGTTCATGGGTTCGAGCCCCGCGTCGGGCTCTGTGCTGACTGCCAGCTCAGAGCCTGGAGCCTGTTTCAGAGTCTGTGTCTCCCTCTCTCTCTGACCCTCCCCTGCTCATGCGCGCTCTCTCTCTCTCTCCTAGAAATAAATAAAAATATTTTTTAAAAAAAGATACAGGCCAGTTCTCTCATAGGAATCCCTCATCCTTTATAGCTACAGCCACCTCGTTACTCCTCCTCCTTAACCCCTGGCAATCATAATCTATTCTTGATCTCTGTAATGATATAATTTCAATAACTTTATATAATATGTTCATATGCTATATAAATATACATATTATGTAGATCTGTTGGTATGTTGTATGAATTTATATACTGATATCAGATAGAGTATATTTCAGAGCAAGGAAAATTCCTAGACAAAGAATACATTTAATAATGATAACAGGATCAATCTACCAGGAGGACATAAAAATCTTAAATGTGTATGTACTAGACAAAAGAACCTCATGATACATTAAACAAAACTTCATAGAAAAGATAGGCAATCTGTGATTAAAGTTGGAGACTTTATCACCCTACCATCAGCAATTCACAGATCTACTAGATCTAATATCAGCAAGAATTCAGAAGGAATTTACAACACAGCCAATCAACAAGATCTAATTGACATACTTAGATCACCGTCCAACAGCAGCAGTATGCAATTTTATTTTTCAAGCACCTATGAAACATTCAGCATAATGCACTATATTCTGGGCCACTAAAAATTAAATAGCACAGCAAATTTAAAAGAATTAAAATCATAGGGATGCTATGGTGTCTTCATTGGTTAAATGTACAACTTTTGATTTCTACTGAGGTTGTGAGATCTCAGTTGTGAGACTGAGCCCTGCATTGGGCTCCACTCTAGGCATGGAGTCTGCTGAAGATTCTTTCTCTCCCTCTGGCCTTCCCTGCTCTCTCAATCTCTCTCTCTCTAAGAAAAAGTTAAAATCGTAAGAAGTGTTTATCATCATTAACATTAGGGAAACACAAACTAAAGCCACACAAGATATCACTATATACCCATGAGAATGACTAACTTAAAAAAATAGGGACAATACTAAATGTTGGAATGATGCAGAGAAACAGAATTACTCACACACTGATGGTGAGAATATAAAATTATTCAGCCCCTCTAGAAAACATTTTGGCAGTTTCTTACAAAGCTAAACATGCATTTATCACTTTACCCAGAGATTGCATTCCTAGGTATTTATTTCCCCCAAATGCAAAACTTGTGTACACAAACGATACACAAATACTCTTAACAGCTTTATTTATAATAGTTAAAAAACTAAAACCTCTACAGATGTTTTTCAATAGAGAAGTGTGAAACAAATTTTGTATAAAACAAGTTGTGTATAAGGTATACACAATTTGTTTCTGTGTGGAATACTACTCAACACTAAAAAGGAACTAACTACAGATATAGGCAACAACTTGGATGAATGTCAAGGAAATTATGCTGAATGAATAAAACCAATTTAAAAACCTTAATGGTTCCTTTTATAGAAAATCTCATCCATTGTTAAGAGAAAATACTGAAAAATGTTACCCTAAGCATGCCAACATTCATGTTCAGCTTTTTATATGGACCATGGTGCTGAAACAGATGCATCCACCGTTCCAGGACATGGCTTCATGGTTCGCCCTCCACCTTTCTATTGTTATTTGAGGGACATTTTCCCTTAAGGTAGGAAGGTCTGGATCAAGGCCAATACATCTCAAAGCAATTATAAAACATCTTAAAGAGTCACAAAATATTAGTGAGAAACAAACCTTCAAGGTCATGTAGTTCAGTGGTTTACAATCCTGACGAAACAACAGAATCACATGGAGAGTTCTAAAGTAGTCTGGGACCTATCCCCCAGGGATTCTACTTCAGTTGGTCTGAGGAAGTACCGAGGCATTACTACTTTTAAAAAGCTCCCCAAGTGATTCTAAAGTGCAGCCATGTTTGAGAACCACTGATGAGTCCAAGTTCCTCATTTTACAGATGGGGAAACTTTAGGCTCCCAGGAGTGAAATAAATAGCCCAAGGTAGCTCATAGGACTGGACTTTGTTAGACCTGTCTCCCGAATCCTAGGACCATTTTTCCTCTTTGTATGGTTCTTTCACATTCATTATCAAATTCATCTTCCTTACAAACCTGTAAGGTAAAAAGCATGATTTAATTACTCACATTATAGGGATAACAAAACTAAGGCACATGGAGATGAAATGATGCTCTTAATTAAGGCTTTGCAGATTGCAGCAGAGGAAAACCATAAATGAAGCCTCTTAACTTCTACCCCAATAAGAGCTTCTAGAAGGAAATTTGAGCGTTCATTTACCAAGCCCAACATTATTCGGAGACATGTTACAAACCCAAGTGTAGGAAGGGCTGCCCAGTTCTCTGAGGCCTCCCTCCTGGGCCAATTTCTCTTGCATATGTTCTATATAACTCATTAAAGTACCCCAATTTTCATAGATATTAATATGTTCCTGCCAGCACCTATTGGGTCTTGATTTACATTCATTTTATCTCAGCTTCTCACTAGGAATGAGAACAAACAGCCCCTGCCCTCCTTACTTCTGAGGTTGCTTATTTACAATTGTGTTTTAGTGCAAATTGGCCTATTTATTCATTAGTTTTAATGTGTCCCTTTCAATGCCTAGTTACCATCAGAGATGTTATCATCATTCACCATGGCATTCTGGGGTGTCCAAATGTTATTAACTATGGTTTTTAGCAGAGCGGAAGCAGCACTGTGTGTGTGGAGGGCAAGGGTGGACATGACAAGTGCAGAAGGAGGCCAAACCAGAACGAGACACCTGGGTCCCTTGCAGGTCTCACAGGTCTAGCCATGTAGGAAGTTCCCTGGTAGAGATTGGTAGATGGCAAGTGAGTAGTAAGAAGGCTGTTTCTAAGAGATTCTCAGAGAGGCAGAGGGAGAAACCCCAAATGAAAAACAACTCTTCTTCATGCTGGTAGACTCTTCCGTCTGTCTTGGTGTCACCACTGCTTGGACGGTAAATGCCTTCATTATTGTTTCTCAGCTAGTTCACTTTATAACAAGGCTCTGTCAACTATAACACATATTGTTTAGAAAATATTAGTGGTGTAATTTTTGACTTATACATTACCATTGCTTTGCTTTTTTTCTCTAAGTTGAAACTGGTTCTTGACTTTAAGCCAAGAAATGGTCTGTAGTATTAAGGAAAGAAACCTTTAGAAGGAACTATCTCCCCCAAAGCAACCTACAGTTATGGAAAGACACAGATTTGAGCTGGAAGCTCTGGGGTTAGACCTGGCACTTGCTGCCTTAGGGGCCAATTCTCCTCATGAAGTTACTGTTATGCACACAACTAGCTTAAATGGCTGAAGGTGACTTGTAGAGAGGCAGGCTTTAAATATCAAACTCAGTGTAAAATTTTTTAAAAAGCAGCTCCTAGTCTGGTTAAGAAGAATGGGATAACATATACAGGAACAATTCTGGTTGAGCCTCTGCACACAAGGTCACCCCTCCCTCCTCTGAATTTGCAGGTGCTAAATCTCCTGTATTTCCCATCCTGACAACTGATTCATCTTTTCACTTTCATAAATAATTTTGTTTGTCCATTCATTAATTCATTTGTTCATTCACTTGTTCATTCATTCATTCATTCATTTGTTCATTCTACAACCTTCTATTTACAGGAAGCCTGGCATTAGAGTCTTTAATCCCTCCTGCAGCTGGCCACTCTGTTAACCACAACATAGCTTAGAGCTCTAGCAATGAGATGACCATGGCTCAGGGCCATTTTGACTTTCATGGGCCTTAGGAATTTGGTGTTCATGGACTCCCATGAAAGGTCCTTTCTCCATTAAAAAATAATTTTACATGTTTATATATGAAATTATATTTTATAACTGTGTTGATTTATAGACAAATATAATCCAGGCCGGAGGAATTTCTAGCCTATGAAAATCGCAATGAGAGCAAGAAACCCTGTAAAATATTCATGAAATGAATGAATGAGTAACTTCTTTAAATAGGAGGGTATGTTTTATCTGTGTGTCAAGAGTAGATAATCTAGAAATTATAGTTAAAGACTGTATTTACTTGAAAAATGTCAATAACCTGCTTAATCAAACAAGTGCAGAAAATACCAGAACATTTGCATCCAAAGAATGGTGGGTGAGGACCTAAGGCCAAATGATATTTTTCTAGGTACACATGGCTATTTTGTTAGGTTAAAAAGATAATAATAATGAGCTAGTGCCACCATTTAATGGATCATCTACAAAATTTAAGGCATTTTAAAAGCATTATCTCTTACTATTACCAAGGTAGGCATTTTACTCCATTTGAAAGTTGAGGAAATTAAGTGATCCTCTGAAGACTATGGTCCCTGTTGCTATGTGGCTAACTTCTCTCATCTTGCAGAGGACTGATTTATCAAATGTAAAGTGTAGCTGGTGTTATATATAAGGCACTGGATAGACGCAAGGGATCTTAACATTATTTTAAATTGTATTTTAGGAAGAAAGTGATAAGAATAATTTTACTCTTTTTTTAATGTTTATTTCTGAGAGAGAGAGAGAGAGAGAACAGGAGAAGAGCAAAGAGAGAAGGAGACATAGATTCCAAAACAGGTTCCAGGCTCTGAGCTGTCAGCAACTCACCTGCTCGCCAGTGGAGTGCTGTAAGGAGACACAACTAGGGTGACCAACTCCTTCCAGTTTGCCCACGACTTCCCAAGCTTGAAGTCCTGAGTTTCTGGAAACCACTCAGTCCCTAGGCAAACCAGGGCAATCGGTCATCCTAGACATACCTTCCTAACTAGGCCTGATTCCCATTGAAAGCAGAGTGAAGCTTCCTAGGAGTCAGGTCTTTAATCCTCACAACATCCTGCAAGGTGCATGTAACTGTCCCCTTATTACGGTGAAGAAAGTGAGAATCAGAGAAGCCAAGACAACTGCCACAGCTTTGACATAAGAATCTAAAACCATGTCTCAGCCTTAGGTGTACTATCTTCTCTTTACATCGTGCTTTGGGAAACACCTCTTGGCACTAAAGTGGCATCTATCATGCTAGACCCTGGATTGGCTCCAGGTAGTGAATTGTTCCTTTGCGAAGGTCCTTAGCTGAAACTATGGTAGAGACAGGATAAGGTTAATTTGGTGCAAATAGTACATAGTTAATCTGGCAAAGGGTTTCCAGCTGCAGGATGAGACCATCATCATCTTTTTTTTTTTTTAATGTTTTATTTATTTCTGAGAGAGAGAGAGACAGTGTGAGCCCGGAAGGGTCAGAGAGAGAGGGAGATACAGAATCTGAAACAGCCTCCAGGCTCTGAACTGGCTGTCAGCACAGAGCCTGACATGGGGCTCAAACACACGAACCATGAGATCATGACCTGAGCCAAAGTCAGATGCTTAACTGACTGAGCCACCTAGGCGCCCCCACCATCATCTTTTATCTTGGAGGAGGAGGGTGGGAATCTTGCCTGAGAGTAGGTGGGAGAAGAGTCTTCTGGAGCCTGCCCGCCTTGCTTTATTATTAGGTTAATTGAAACCATAAAAGCAAATTTGGATTCGCATTAAAGCCCTGCATAGCAGATGGTGACAAGTTCCAAGCATCATAAAAAGAGGATTAGAAGTTGTAAATGTCTTGGGCTCATCTGTGCCAGAGTGCTGAGAGAAAGGCATTGTGGGAGATGGTGGCACACACCCCCCTGCCCTGCAAGTTACCTTCCGGGATGGCATAACCCTGGTTCTGCATTCCTACATCCCCTCCCAGCACTATACAACTTCCCCAACTGGGATGGATTGTTGCCACCAAGCGTCAGAAACCCAGCAATGGTCATAGCAACTTTCCCTTTGCTCTCTCTCTTAAAGCAAATTTTCACATCAACTTTCATTGGAGGAAAATGAGGTTTCCCTATAGCCCTTCTTCATTTTAATTAATGCCACCTTTCTCCTTTCAATCTGGTGCTACCCTTGTGCCCACCACACTGTGCTCACCTTGCACTCTCCTCTAGCTACCTTTCCTTAGGAGGCCCCAGGATCCAAATATACCTCTTCCTTCTTCCCCATCCATTGAATTTGCCATTTCTCACTGCCCTCTCACAGCTAGTTGACCCAGAGGAATGGGACCTAATGGATTGATTCACATTCTCTCCACATGGTAAATACTTCTCCTTGATGCCTCTACTCATCCTCACACCCAATGGATGACATTGCCTCCCACTTGACTTGAGAAAATAGAATCCTTTAGACACCAAGCTCTAAAGACATGACTATTGTCAATGATCCTTTTACCAATCTCATAGAAAAGGACACCCTGCTCTGGTACACCCTGTTCCCCATCCCAACTTGTAACATCACCTTCAGGACTTTGTATCATCAGTTATCTCCTTTCTTCTACATCTTGAGTTTTCCCTGTCTTCTCTAGTACTTTGTCTACACACATAGCTGAGAAATCCCCCTTTCCATTCTACCCTCAGGTCTCTTCATGGAGCAGTCATTTCTTGCCTCTGATTTCTCATCTCCTCATCACCACCACCTCATTGAAATGCCTTCTACTTTACCCACTCTCAGGTCCAATGGGCTGTGTGGACATCTGTCTGCTTGTTCCTGCAACACCTTCTCTGTAAGTCTGAATGTTGCCTTTTTCTTTATGCCATCCCATGCACATCAACAAAAAGCATTTCTTCCTATGTGACTGGTGTATCTCTATAGCCTAGCCCAATGAGAACAGTGTGGTCATGGTTGCTGGAGAGTGAGTCTACCCTCTAAGACTGTGTTCTTTGAAGGCAAGGGCCCATATCTTGGTTATCCAGTATTCAGTTCTGGCAGGATAATCACTCTGAAAACATGTTGTCATTTCATGGATAGAATAAGAGAATGATATTCCCATGATAATTTCCTTGATGATGCATACATAGTCTGAACAAAACCTTTGTGCCAGGCCCTTCCCTCATGTTATTGTAAGATCACCCCCTCTAATTTGTCATCTAAAATGCCTGAAGTGAGTCACTCCTCTGGACTAAGTTACTGGAGGCCCTTGTACAAATTCAGTTACCTAAGATGTGGAAAGAAGAAAAGGCAGGAGTAGACATTCATTGGTCTCATACTATGTATAAGCAACCATACTAGTTAGTTTACCTGCATTAACTCAGGTAATCATTGAGGAGCAAATGTTTTAAAACACATTATTTTAGAGAAGAAGAAATTAAGGCCAAGAAAAGTTAAACAAGTTGCCCATTGCAGATAAAGATAAAACAAGACTGGCTGTGTGTAAATAATTGTTGAAACAGAGTGACAGGTGCATGGGGGCTTTATTATGCTATTGCCTTTTTTTAAATGTATTTTCAGTTTTTCTACAATAAAATGAGAAAACAAAAACATTGTACAATATCACCCAGCTAGCATATTAGTTATCTATTGCTGCATACCAAATTACTCCCAAATCTCAGCAGCTTAAGACAACACACATTTATTATCTCTCAGTTCCTTTGGGATGGGATCTGGGCATAGCTTCTCTGGGAGTTTCTGGATCTCCAAAAAGTTGCAATGTGCTGTTCAGGGCTGCAGTCATCTCAAGGCTCAGCAGGAGGGGTGGGAATCCATTGGACATTCCAGGGCCTCTGGCTTTTGGTGGAAAAATCAGCTCTCTGCCACAGGGGCTTCTCCACAGTGCTGCTTACAGCAGGGCACCTTGAGTCTCTCTAAGAGAGAATCTTGGAGGTTGTATCCCATTACTTCTACTGACTCATTAAAGTGAGTCAGTAAGTCCAGCACTCCAAGGCAGGGATTACACAGGACACAAATACCAGGAGGTGGGGATTAATGAGAGTCCTCTTAGGGGCTGTGACACACAGCTAACATGTAGCCTTGCTAGGCTCTGAGTCTTTCTCTGATAGCAAATTCTGTGTTTTTTGTTTTTTGTTTTTCCTAGCGCTCCAAGCAACCTCATGGATTTACTACTGGTAAGCAACACTTCAGCTTCAATTAGCTTACCAGATTGACCCAGCAGCAGGCAGGTGTATAAGGTAAATGAGACTCAGAACTATTAACATTTGGTTTCTGGTTGAGAACAGGGCCCCAGAATTGCATGGTTCCAGAGGGGCGCCATTGCCATTAGGAAAATGGACAGCGTCAGATGAGACGCATGAAGACCTCCACTGAGAAGTGGTCCCATGGGAGCCCTGAGAGATAGCCATGGGGAAAGAAGCAGCATAACAATTGGAGCTTCCAGCAGGAGTATCGATTGAGGTCAGGGAACCCTGTTATCTTTTTACTGTTTGCCCCTAGCAATGTCTAGTATATGGTAGGTTGTCCTTAAATGTTTGTGGGACGAATGCATAAAATGAGAATGGGAAAGAGAGGTAGTTGAGACACTAAAAGGAGGTAGAGTCCATTAAGAGCATGCCAGAGTCAGATTCATTACTGAGAATATGGCCTGTGAAATGTGGGGGACAGATATATAGGAGGACGTAGGTGACACCTTCAGGGAAGGTATCTATGAGTGCTCGTCCAGGCTGGGCACCCTTCTCAGGATCCATGACCACTCACTCATTCCTGGTTCCTGGTGGTAAGTAGGCCTCCCACATGTCTCTTTCACCCAGGTCTCAGCAGAAGAGTGACAGGCCTTGGGACACAGCATAAGACACTGGTGATAGAACTCTGGCAGAGGGCTTTCTACAGGTGCTTGCAAAGTAATTTTTTCAGAGCCTCAAGGTTTGTAGGTGACTCAGAGGCTGAGAAGGTGAAAGGGAGTTGAAAGACAGGTCTCTGGGCCCCCTATTTCTCCTTCTATAGCATACCATGTATTGACTGAGAGCATGAGTGCCTAGGTTCATATTTTAGCTCCATCACTTGCCAGGTGTGTGATTCTGGTCCAGTGACTTAACCCCTCTGTGTCTCAGTTTCTGGTCTATAAAAGAGGGATGATGATAGTATATATTGCTTAGGCTTTTGTGCATGTGGAATAATTCATAATTAATAAATAATTTGGAATTATGCCTGGCACATAGTAAGCCCTCAACAAATATTAACCAGAACAAAAATGACACCATAGGTGATTTACTTTCTCAGGGTGAGTCAACCTGTGAGCTGGCATGACAGGATTTCATAATTTCTCAGAGCCACTTCAAGAAACCCTCCCCATCAAGAGTGGCCCCAGGGAAGTGGGGCCTTCTGCTTTCATCTCAGAGATGAGAGGCAGGCACAATTCCAGTCCCAGGAGGCTCTGTGCAGGGGGAGGAGGATGGATTTCTTCTTGTTTTTGTTGTTTTAATTTCGGAAGGCATTTCTCCAAGGGCTGGGGGAGGCTGCAGAGCACAGGGACGCTGTGCACCCAGGAGCCTGCATGGCTGTGATTAGATGGCATGCGCCCAGCGGCGGCAGCTGCTAATCCTGACTATTAATTAGAAGATGTGGGAGAGAGTGCCAGTCCGCCAGTGCAGTTGAACCTAGCAGCAGCCCTCTGCCTTCTTCTGCAGCTTAATCCCCTTCAAGACTTGGTAGTGCTGGGCCCTAGGGGAAGTGCCAGGAGGGTGACACCTGCCATCAAGGCCCAGGTGTTTTTGCTCCCCACAACAGCCATCCCATCCACAGGGACAGCACCTTACAGTTTCCCAAGCTTGTTCAAGTACACTACGGAAGCCTGAGGGATTCACGACAGGGGCATATTGGCCAGGGCTCCTCCCTGGCCTTGATGTCCAATGCAGGCCTCTGCCGTGTGTGCCATAACTGCAAAGCTTGTAGGACCCACCCATGGCCTGGAGGGTCACCATGTTTGACCTGATACTGTGGTCTCTGCTGGAAGGAAGTCAGCTGGATACTCCTTGGGGAATCGTTTTCCAATTCCTAGAGGTTCCTGTCCAGACTTCACAGCCTGGTTGTCAGATTCCCCAATCTTAACCTCCTGCAGATTCCAACTGCTGATGTTAATGGACCCTTGGCTTCACAGTTTATAAAAAGGATCTAGTTCCTGTCTCAATCTCTCTTCATCACAGCCCTGAGAGCAAGTCAGGCTGGGGTGTTAGGCTCTCATTCTGAAAGTGGTCATGTTTACAGAGGTGAGATTTACTCAGGTCATGGATCAGAATGACAAGGGAACAGGCTCTAGGACCATGTCTGCTGACTTTTCATCTCCACTTCCATTTTCTTCAAGTTGCCCTTTCACCTGTATGGTCTTCCCTACTTACCTCTGCCTACAAAACACTTCTGTTCATTCAGGGCCTAACTCAAGTCTTTCCCCAAGTCCTTCCAGACTGGAGTGGTGTCCAATCATCTCCTACTTCCCTCCTCGATACCAGAGGATGTATTCTGCACCAAGAGAGGGCACCAAGAGGCCATTTCCTGGTAGATGCAGGAGATGGAAAAGAACAAGAAAGTCTGAGGCTCTCGCCTTGGGTCTTGTTTCTAGCCAGCTGCGTAACTTGACCAGGCCCCTCTTCTTCACTGTTCCTCTGTTGAGCTTTCTCATCGATGAAATAAGAGTATGCATCTGTGGTGGGGATGAGAGCCAGAGATGTTGAAGAGGAAGGTATGGGAAAAGCCATATAGAGCTGCTGATTTCTAGGATCTCACCATTTGTATGGTGGGTTGGAACAACTGATGACATCTGAGACACATGGACCTGGGGTCTTCTTTATTCCCGTCTCCCTTTCCGTCTTGTCAGGAAGGGCTTCCTGGTATTGCTGAGGGAGAATTCAGCTGTAGGGAATGAAGATCCAGAATGTGAACATGAGAATTAGAGTGTCCTAAGGCTGGAACTCCGGCTCAGTCACTTGTTAGCTGACATGATAATGATGATCATGATGATCTTGATACATTTTAATACTGATTATATATTAGATTTAATATGAAGGCTTTACACACAATCTCAATGAAACTGTATAGGAAAATAGCAACTGTGTCAATCTTTGTTTTACAAATAAGGAAACAGATGCTTGTAAAAATTAGGTAATTTACCATTCTCACCAATAGTGCACAAATGTTGCAATTTCCGCCTATGTTGACCTTCAATATTTGTTTCTATGTATTATGTATATATGTATGTATTTACATATGTATGCATGTGTGTATAGTAGTCATCCTAATAGCTATGAGGTGGTATCTCCCTGTGGTTTTGATTTGTATTTCCCTAATAATTAGTAGTGTCAAGTACCTTTGCTTGTGCTTATTGACCTTTTGTACATGCGGTTTGGATAAATGTCAGTTCAAGTTCTTTGCCCATGTTTGAATTTTTTTTCTGTTGTTGTTGAGTTTAAGAGTTGTCTCTATCTTCCAGGGGCACCAGGGTGGCTCAGTCCATTAAGCATCCAATTCTGTGTCTCTGCTCAGGTCATGATCTCTCGATTCATGAATTCCTGCCCCACATCGGTCTCTGTGCTGATAGTGAGGAGCCTGTTTGGGATTCTCTCTCTCTCCCTGTCTCATGCCACCTCTCTTTCTCTCTCTCAAAATAAATAAACTTTAAAAAGTTCTATCTTCTGTATATTAATCCCTTAAAAGATACATTATTTGTGGATATTTTCTCCCATTCTGTCAGTTACATTTTTTACCCTGTTGATAGTGTCTTTTGATGCACTGCAGTTTTAAATCTTCATGAAGCACACTTTGTCTCTTTTTTCTCTTGTTGTATGTGAATTTTGGTGTCATTTCCAAGAAATTATTAACAAGACCAGTGTTGTAAAGTTTTATCCTATGTTTTCTTCCAAGAGTTTTAGAATTTTCAGTCTTATAGTTAGGTCCAGATCTATTTTGAATTAATTTTTGTCTATGGTGTTAGTTAAGGATTGAGCTACATTCTTTTGCATATACATTCCAGTTTTCCCCAGCACCATTTGTTAAAGACTGTCTTTTCCCCATTGGATGGTCTTGGTGCCCTTATTGAAAAATCATTTGAGCATGTATGCAATGCTTTATTTCTGGACTACTCTATTCCATTAGCTATATATATCTGTTTTTATGCCTGTACCACACTGTTTTGATTACCTTAGCTTTGTGGTAAGTTTTGAACTCAGGAAGTGTGAGTCCTCCAACTTTGTTCTGCATTTTCAGGATTGTTCTGATTATTCAGGGTCCCTTGAGATTCCATATAAATTTTAGGATAGGGATAGTTTTTTTGTTGTTTAGAGAGAGAGAGATCACTGTGATTTTAATAGGCATTGCATTAACTCTGTGGATAATTTTGTATAATATTGACATATTTGACATAACTTACCTTTTCATTCTCTTAACAGGGTCTACACAGCAAAAGTTTTTAATTTGAAGAGGTCAAATTTATTATTTTTTTCTTGTATGAATTGTGCATTTGATGTCAAATCTAAGAACTTTCATCTCTCAAATATTTTTTAACTTATATTTCTAAAAGTTTTATACTTTTGGTTTCATATTTTAATCTATGATCCATTTTAGTTAATTAATTTTGTATAAGATATAAAACTTTCATCAAAGTTCTTTTCTTTCCTCTTTCTTTTCTTGTTTTTTTTTGGCCCGTGGAAGTCCTCCAGCACCAATAGATCATTGCTTCATTGAATTTCTTTTGTACCTGTGTTAAAGTTCAGTTGGGTGTATTTATGTAGTAGGTTTATTTCTGCATTCTCTATTCTCTTTCATTTATTTATGAATGAATACATATTCCACCTATCCCACCACACACTCTTCATTATTATAGTTATATAATTCAAATCGAGAAGACTGATTCTCCTCAGGGTATTCTTTTTCAAATTATATTAGCTATTATAGATTTTTTGCCTTCCTATATAAATTTTAGAATATCTTACCTATAACTATTAAAAAATATTGGTAGAGTTTTCATAGGAATTACATTTAACTTTATGTCAGTTTGGGGAAAATTGACATCTTTTCTATGTGGAGTTTTTAAATCCATAAACACTATATGTCTCTCCATTTATTTCAGACTTAAAAAGAAGTATTTCATTGACACTTTGTAGTTTTCAGCATATAAGTCTAATACATATTTTTCTAGATTGACATCTACATGTTTCATACTTTTTGGCCAATTGTTAATGATATTATATTTTTAACTTTGGTGCCCATGTGCTTATTGATAATATATAGAAATACAATTAATTTTTGTATGTTTATTTTGCATACTGCAGCTTCCTGAACTCACTTATTAGTTCTGTGACTTATATGTTAATTTTTAATGTTGGACGAATCTTGCATTCCTGGAACAAACTCTACTTGTCATGGTGGATAGCCATTTTTTACTTTTTTGCTAAATTCCATATGCTAATATTTTGTGAGAGATTTTTGCAACTGTATATTAAAGATATTGATCTATAGTCCTTCCTTCCTTCCTTCCTTTACTTCTTTCTTTCCCTCTCTCCTTTTCTGTCTCTTCCTATCTTTTCTTTCTTTTTTCTTTTTCATACTGTCTTTGTCTAGATTTGATACCCAGGTAATACCAGCTTAATAAAACAAATTAGAAAGTCTTTCCTTTTCTTCTTGTGTCTGGAAGAGATTGTATAAAATTGATGTTAATTCTTCCTTAAACATTTGGTAAATTGTTCTAGTAAAATTATCTAGACATTGCTTTTCTAGGAGTTTTTAAATTATGAATTTGATTCCCTCAATAGTTGTAGGCAATTTGAATTTCCTATTTCATACTGAGTGCGTAGTGCTTGTCTATGTTTTTTAAGGTATGACTCAATTTCATTTAAATTATCATACTGATATGTGCAGAGTTTTTTAATGGTATTCCCTTATTATTATTCCCTGTATGTGTGTATACATGGTCTACAGTGATATCCCATATTTAATTCCTAGTATTAGTACTTTGAGTCTTCTCTCAAAGACCTTTCTCCAAGTCTCTCAGTTTTTCTAGAGATTTATCAGTTTCATTCATTGCAAAGAATCAGCTCTTTGCTGCACTAATTTTCTTGTGTATTTTTTCTTTTTTTAATTTAGCTGATTTATACTGTGTTATTTTCTTCTTTCTGCTTGTTTCAGGTTTATTTTATGCTTCTTTTTAATTAAGTTGTTAAGATAAAATAGCTTAGATTATTGAGTTAAGACTTTTCCTTTTTTTCTAATTTATGCATTTAGTGCTATGAATTTCCCTCTCAGTACTCCTTTATCTATGTTACAAATTTTGATATGTTGTATTTCAATTTTTATTCATTTCAATGTACTTTTTAAAATTTCCATTGACAGGTCCTCTTTGGCCATGGGTTATTTAGAAGTGTATTGTTTCATTTTTGGGTATTTGGAGATTTTTTGGTTTTCTTTTTTGCTAATGTTCTCTAGTTTAATTACATCATGGTAGAAGAACATGAAATCTCTAAGATTTCAATTCTTTTAAATTTGTTGACATTGGTTTTATGCCTCAAAATATGATCTATACCATACCAATATATGAGATGTTAAAGAATGTCTCTTCTAATTTTGTTGATACAGTGTTTTATATAAATATCAATTAGATCTTTTTGGTTGATGGTATTGTTGAGCTTTTTTTATCCTTGCTAATTTTCTATCTGGTTTTTCTATCAGTTGTTGAGAGAGATATATTGAAATCTCAAACTCTAAATGTGAATTAGCCTATTTCTCCTTTCAATTTTATCAGTTTTGACTTACACATTTTGGAGCTCTATTCTTGGTGCATACATATGTAGAATTGGTATATGTCTTTGTTACGGTCTGAATGCTTCCCACCCCCACCCCCAAATTCACATGTTAGAATCTTTTTTTTTTAATATTTTTATTTACTTCTAGGAGAGAGAGAGACAGCGTGAGCAGGGGAGGGTCAGAGAGAGAGGGCGACACAGACTCTGAAACAGGCTCCAGGCTCTGAGCTTGCAGTCAGCACAGAGCCCGATGTGGGGCTCAAACCCATGAACCGCGAGATCATGACCTAAGTGAAAGTCGGACGCTCAACCAACTAAGCCACCATGTGCCCCTCACATGTTAGAATCTTAATGCCCAATGTGATCGTGTTAGAAGGTGAGGGCATTAGAAGGTGATTAGCTCATGAGGGTGGAGCCCCATGAATGGGATTAATGATCTTACAAAAGAGATCCCACAGAGCTGCCTAACTCCTCTTACCATATGAGGATACAATGAGAAGTCTACAACCTTCTGGCACCCTAATCTCACACTTCTAGTCTTCATACTATGAGAAGTAGATTTCTGTTATTTATAAGATACCCAGTGTGTGGTATTTTGTTATAACAGCCTGAGTGGGCTAATACAGTCTTTTTGGAAGATTAATCTTTTTATCATCATATAACATCCCTCTCTGTCTCTGGTAAATTTCTTTCCTCTGAATTCTACTTTGTTGGATGTGTATGTGTGTGTTTGTGTGTGTATAACCACCCTTGGCCTCTTTTGATTAATGCTTGCATTATATAATTTTTCTCATCCTTCTGTATTCTATTGACCTATATAGTTATATTTGAGGTGAGTTTTTATAGATAATATACAGTTGAGTCATATTTTAATATGACTTTGCCTATCTCTGTCCTTTAATTGGCATATTAAGATCATTTACATTTAATGTAATTATTGATATTCTAGAGTTTAAAACTGTGATTTTATTATTTGTTTTCTCTGTTTGCATTTCTCTATATTATTCTTTCTGACTTATTATTGGTTATTTCAATATTTTTTTAGAATTTTGATTTTTCTATAGTGTTTTGTGCATGTCTCTTAGTATATTTTAGTGGTTGTCCTAGGTATTATGCTATGTAGACATAACATCACAATCTACTGGTATTAACATTTTACCAGTTCAAATGAAGAAAATTCTCCTCTCTTTCTTTACATCCTTGTACCTCCTTTTTAAACAAAATATAATTGTTTTAAATATTTTATCTACATACATTTAAAACTACACTAGACAGTGCTATTTTTAGTCAGCAATTGAACATAATTTAAAGAACTGAAGAGGAGAAAGGAATTATTTGAATTTGCTCATATTTTTTCTCATTGTATTCTTTCTTTCTGGTGTTCCAATTTTCTTTATTTCATTGTTTATGCTTAGAAATTTTTCTGTACTCGTTCTTTTACAATAGAACTGCTAGCACCAAATTCTCTTTGACTGAGACTGTCTTGATTTGCTTTCATTCCTGAAGGATATTTTTGTTGGATATAGAATTCTACGTTGATAGTTCCTATTTTTACCCTCAGCACTTAATAATGTGCTGCTTTCTCTTGGCTTCTTCCTCATGAGAAATTTGGTGTAATTTACATAGTTTCTCTTCTTTGTATAAGGTATTATTTTTCTCTCATTGCTTTCAAAATTTGTCTTTAGTTTTCAGAAGTTTGAGTATGCTGTATTATAGCACAGATTTATAGAGGATTTTTCTCTTTAAGTTAATTGGATGCTTGAATTTGTAGATATGTGTCTGACACTAAATATGGGACATTATTATCCACTATTATTTTAAGCACTTTTATAACCTTGGCTTCTTTCTCCTCTCCTTCCAGCATTCAAGTGACATGAATTTTAGGTCATTCTTGTAGTCCCACAAGTCCTATAGTTTCTGTTATTTTTTTCCAGTATATTTTTTTCTCTCTGTTGTGTAGATTGGGCATTTTCTATGGTTCTATGCTCCAATTCATGGTTCTTTCCTCTGCCCCTTCCATTCTTCTTTTTAGAGCATTCATTGAGTTTATTTCTATTATTATACATTTTAGTTCTAAAATTTAATTTTACTTTCTATAGCTCTTTCCTGAGACTATTTTTCATTTCTTTCAAGTATTCTCATAGTTGCTCATTGAAGAATTTTTATGATGATAGATTTAACATTTTTGTCAGTTAATTCTAACATCTCTATTATATTTGGTGCTAGAATTTATTGATTGTCTTTTTTCATTCAGTTTGAGATCTATTTAGGTTTTTTTTTCTTCTGAGATCTACCTATGACAAATGATTTTCTATAGAAACCTGGATATTTGGGGTATGATATTATAAGAAAATGATTTTGATTTAAACCTTCTACTTTAGTTAGCTTCCTATAATACAACCCAGGCATAGAAAGAGAAATATGCCATCTTATTGCTGCCAGGTGGAAGTGGAAGTCCAGGTTCCCCACTTGGCCAGTATTGACACCCAAAGAAATGCCCTTGTTAGTTGAGTGGAGGTGGAAATTCCCCTTCCTGTTAGGCCTCTACTCCCTAGTTGGGTGGTGTTCGTATGTCTCATTATTGTTTCAGTCATGGTCTACACTAACACTAAATGTGTTATGGAGTAGGAAGAGTGAGTTTATTACTTCTTGACAGGTAATGCTGAGATGAACTCTCAGCTCCCTCTTGACCTTCTCTAACAGTAGCCCAGCAGAGGAATTAGAGCACTTCAATATACCCTAACAAAGTAAGAGGTCTAGGCTCCCCACTTTGCTGGCATGGGTAGGTGTGGGGCCACAGTGTTTTCTTTAGTGTTTGGCTGGAGTAGAGTGGTTTTTGTCTAAAAGTTTTTGGGTTTCTACATTGTTCTTTTTTTGGTTGTTTGGCTAAAGAGAACATGGTTTTGCTTGAGACATTTTGTTTGTTTGTTTGTTTGTTTATGCATTCATTGGCATTTTCAGATTGCTGATTACTTCAGTACCAGGTCAGAAATGTATGACATAAAAAGGAACCAACAAAACTCACCAACATATCCTTCCTTAAGTCCTGAGATCCTTAGCCAGTTCATCTTTTCTTGCCAATTTTTTAGAGTTCTTACGTTTGTCCTATGTATGATGTCCCAAGTTTTTAGTAGTTCTTAGAGGGAGAAATTGGGAAAAATGTGTCTACTTCACGGAAACCCCTGACATATTTTTTTTCCAGAAGGAAATTTAGGTAGCCAAACTCCCAAAAGAAGACTATGTGAAAACTATTTGAAATAGTGTCAGGAAATATGGAACCAAGTCTTTCAATCCAGTAATATTTTAGGTGGTCTTCATAGGATCATATTTCCAGCAAGAGGAGCAAGGAGTCTTAATTTTTCAGTATCTCAACTCATGGTCTCTGGACAATCTATTAGAATGTGAGCTTCTGTAGCATTCTTCTGAAATTATATATAAAGTTTTTAGTTAAGGTATATATACATTTATACAGGGGACAAATTTTCAATCTATTCTTAGATGGTACATGGCCCCTCAAATTTAAGACTCTGTCATAGATGTCTAAATGTTATCTTTGTCCAGAACACCATCAAAATTCTTCATATACAGATTATGTTGTCTTTCCTCTGCTGTTTTTTTTAACTTTTAATGTTTATTTTTGAGAGAGAGAGAAAGAGACAGAATATAAGCAGGGGAGGGGCAGAGAGAGAAGGAGACACAGAATCCAAAGAAGGCTCCAGACACTGAGCTGTCAGCACAGAGCCCAACACGGGGCTCAAACTCATGAACCCGTGAGATCATGACCTACGCAAACTTGGACTCTTGACCAACTAAGCCACCCAGTTACCTCTCTCTGCTATGTTTAGGCATTATACTATTGAGAGGCTCAGATTATTAGTTCAACAAATGTCATTATGAGGATATTGCTGAGAATATTTCCTTCTATAGCATGATGTCTTCTTCATGAAGATCCAATGGGAGAAATTTCTCTTGGGCCTTAACATCAGGAAAAAACTGTTCTGCTTTTCTGCTTACAATTGGCATTATTTAATAATTTTCTCCACAATGGACAGTTTACTTTTTGTAACTATGTTTTAGCCTGTCTTTGTTTTGGCTGTTGGAAAGCCCAGAGTCACGCTTTGTGGAGTTGTCTATTGCAACAGTACGAGGTCTTCTGATCTGCTTCTGATGGTATATAAGTTTATTTTCACTTTTCCTCCCATTTTCCTCTCATGGTCTTTTTAACCCAATAATTCCCTTGACTATTTTTTCCTTTATGTTGTGAACATTTTATAAGCAGCCTCAAATACTTATGGTAATAAGCAAGGATAGATATGTAGATAGATGGATAGACAGAAAGATAAATTTATCTCTCCAGCAGTGCTGGGGTCCATCCCACCTAGATGCCATGGCTTCAGCACGGCAATTAGACTGCTCATGCCCAGCCATCACTCCCTAGTTACCTTTTTATTGTTGTATATAAATGCAAAGGGAGAAGGCTTGTCTCCAGGCTGAAGTGCTGCCATAATTAACAAATTCCAAGTTGACTGGTATTGAGGTTGACAGGAGAAGAGGGCCCCTTTATAAGTGGATAGGATGAGTCATAAGTCTTGGAGTCACCTTCTCATCTCTTCCCATAAGTACTACCTGCTTGCTTGTCTCCTCTTCAGCATAAAAGCTAGACACCCTCCTTTGAAAGTAGGCCCTAAGTATGCAAATGGAAAGTAGAAATCCTCCTCCTTCCTATATTCCCTCTAGTCTACAACTCGCTCAAGGAATCATTTTTTATGACTCCTTCACTCTTCTCTCTGCTCCAATCCACTGTTAGTCAATAGACAGTGGAGGTGGAGATCTATGGCTCTCTAAGGTGACAGCTTTTTGTGCTGTGCATGAGGTGAGATGGTGCTTATGTCTGAGCTTCCTAGTTGCCCAGGAAAACCATGGAAACCTTGATAACTTGCTCATGCTCTTTATAGTATCTAGATTTCTTCCCTTCTCCTGTGGCATGGAGATAATAAAATGTAAACTTCCCCACAGGGTTATAGGTAACATATAATCTCACCTGTAATCCTCCTGGATGATGATTAAATTAAATAATGAAAGTACAATTGTTGTGTAAACCACAAAGTGTTATACAAATGCTAGTAAAGGTTGTTGTTGTTGTTAATATCATCATCATCATCATCATCATCACCCCTAAACACATCTATTCCTTTTCTACCATGGGCCTTAGTTCACAGTGTTCCTTTGGAGTGCCTACCTTCCTGGTCTCATCTCAGACCCTCTCCTGCCCCAGATACTCCCTCTCCTCAACCTGTCAATGGAGTGTTCACCTCTCTTCTATTTCATTTTTTTCTGTAAGATCTTACAAAACTTGGGGCGCCTGGGTGGCTTAGTTGGTTAAGCGTCCGACTTTCGCTTAGGTCATGATCTCGCGGTTCGTGGGTTTGGGGCCTGCATCGGGCTCTGTGCTGACTGCGAGCTCAGAGCCTGGAGCCTGTTTCAGTCTGTGTCGCCCTCTCTCTCTGATCCTCCCCTGCTCACGCTGTCTCTCTCTCTCTCTCTCCTAGAAATAAAAAAATAAATAAATAAAACAAAAAAATAAAAAACTTAATTAGTGCTTCTCAAAACATGTCACAAGTAAGAATCACCAGAGAAGCTTATAAAACTACAGATTCCTAAATCTCACCCCATTTTTAGCAGGTGTCTTTGATGATTCAGATTCAAGTGGTTCAACCACCAAGCCCCTTACTGGGAGAGGGCAAGATGTTATGAGAAGGAAGTACAGACTTGTCCATTGGTTTTCTATGGCTGCCAGACAAAGAATCAAAGATTTCACAGAATTGTGAATCACAGTATTGTTATTTCAACAATAGAAACTTATTTTCTCACAGTTCTAGAGGCTGGAAGTCCAAGATCTAAGTGTCATCAGATGTGGTTTCTTCTAAGGACCAGGGGGAAGATAATGTTTCAGGTCTCTTTCTTTGGCTTTTAGATGGTCATCTTCTCCCTGTGTCTTCATATTATCTTCCCTCTGTGCATATATCTGTGCCCAAATTTCCCCCTTTTTATAAGAACACAAATCATACTGCATTAGGGCTCACATTAATTACTTCATTTTAACTTAACTACAATCTTAAAGACTCTGTCTCCAAATGTGGTCATATTCTGAATTATTCAGGGTTAGGACTTCAGCATTTGAATTTTAGAATGGAACACAATTCAGTGCATAGTAGTTAGACACTGAGGCAAGGCTTTTGATGAACTTTGGAACAAAAGGATGGGCTTTTGTATCCATTAGGATTAAGTTCAGCTCAAAGTAACAGAAAACCAATAGTAGTAGCTTAACAAAATAGACACTATTTTTTCTCACCTGGCAAGAAATCTGGGATGGCAGTGTAGGCCTGGTTCAGTAGCTTCCCAATGCCATGTATAAGCCTGGCTCTTTCTATCATTTTGCCCTGTCATTCTCCTCACGTGGCTTTCTTCAAATACTATAACATGAATGCCATATCCTTAGTCATCTCTTATCCATTCTCACCAGGAAGAAGGGGTTCTTTATGAGGGCAAAGTATGTGTCAGCTGGGTCAGCTATTGTATATGTGTGTGTGTGTGTGTGTGTGTGTGTGTGTATGTGTATACACATATAAATAATACAATAACCTCAGTGGAAATATTGACTTTCATCTTGTTGGTTGTAGGTAAGAGAAAATATCCTCAGGAATCAACAAAGGAGGGAGAAGTAAAAGATAACATGGACAAAGTCAAATGTTAGAAATCAGGAAAAGCAAGCAAGCAAGCAAACAAACAAACAAATAAGAAAACAAAAGAAAACCAGGAGATGAAAGAAAGAGGATGGAGCCCCAAACAAGAGGTGTAGGCAGCCAGTAAGGCTTTATAAAAGACCCAGAAACAAGAATGGAGTTTGGCATTGTGAGATGACCATTCTACCCCAGAACCAAGACTTGCTTAGTATGGGTCTGGATTTGTGTTTCCAGGTAGAAGCAATTAGCCACTCTTGACCAGGATGTAGTTGCCAGTACCAACTCCCCCTACTTCATGAATTATCCTATATCTTACACTTGCAGCACTGAAATCTCCCCTGGGTTAATCCCTGGAATTGCTGGTCTTGGTGAAATGGTTCCAATCAGGAAGAGGCAGGGCTACCCACTCGCAGCACAGATTCTTTCCCACAATGCTCCAGACTGAAACAAGTTAAGAAATTATGCCTTGACCAGTTTCTTCCTCAAAATATCTTATGATGACTCTATGTGGTCCAGTCTCTTCTTCAGGAATTATGGTGACTGTTGCTAGTATCTGCCATGTTTGGTTGGGAAAAGAATGAGAGCACAGCTAGAAGGTGACTCAGGTGAGGCTCATCTCTGATGCAGCACCAGGAGCTGGGACTACCTTTCCTTTCAGGAGATCTCTTCTCTTTAGGCTTTAAGCCCAGGATCTCAACCACCCAGAGGAAAGCTGTCATCAAAAGTCAAAACATGCGGAGGGCAAGATGGCGGAGAAGTAAGGAGCTCCGTACTTGCACTCGCGCCCATACATCACACAGAAAAGATCTGAAGCCATTGGAAACCTTACAAAACCTGAGAGATTGGGAGAAAAAAGACGCAGAATCCACTGAGAGAGCCTTCTAACGTGAGTGCGAACTGGGGAAGATAAAATCCGGCCGGGATCGGAGACTCCAGGGTGGGAGGCGATCCCCCTCTACCCTCTACGGGGAGTGAGAGGAGAAAAGGAGAGAGTCCGAAACAGAAAAACCTCTGCTCGGTGCATAGAAAGACCGTACTTGCCAAATACCTGCACACCAGGTCCCCTAGCGCCAAGTGATCCTGGGGGGGGGGGGGGGG